>NC_056609.1:19778529-19917026 GCF_018340385.1 Cyprinus carpio | reverse complement strand
CATTAAGTTCTCGCTTTAGTTTTGCAAAGATAACACACAAATACTGTACATTTTAATCAGTGCCATCATGAATAACAAACAACTCCTATCATAAATGTTCCTAGATCAACATTAAATAGCTATTTAAAACTCTAGTTTACAAACAGTGTATATAACATATTATTTTAAATAAGTGTACGTCTATTTTAATGTGCAAACATCTACAAAAAGATCCAGTTCCATCATGTAGCGTCTCATGAAAACCGTACAGTGAAACAATCAATGTAATCTAGACACTGAGAAGAGGCACTAAGATCACTGATTTCAAACAGTCCTGAGAGTTTATAGCTACTCCACAGCCATTTACAACATCTTTCCAGAGAACACTGATGAACTAAAATTAATTGTGTTATGATGATTGACTAATAACGTAAATCTTCATCTTCTCATTCACTTCTGACATTGTTGATCTAAAATTCTAGATCTCAATTTCTTTTTACCTGTGATGAATGAACCTTTAAAATCAACTCATGCAAACCCTAAATTAAGAACAATTATTATTTATCCAGATAAACCACTTAAACACTGTAACAAAGAGGATGCAATTTAGCTTTCAGACTCAAAATTGGAAATATTTAAATGTAAATGCTAAGATCAAAACATTTGGAAAACAAGAAGTGCCCTTTTTGGAGTTGAATTTCGTTCACATGGAGAATGTGCTTTGATGCTGCTGCCGTCACTTAGCATTGCATTAGACACAGATCACGATGATGGTGCTTCATTAACTTGCAGTTGAGTTGTAGCCATGGCATCTTGGGCATTGGTCGGCACAGTGCTTTGATGGTCAGCTGGGTTTTGTGTCCCGCTTCAGGTGCTGGAGGTCTTGGGTAAGTCTTGATTTTCTGCCAGGTGGAGTTTCTGTCTGGATAAACCGCATTAAGGAGATATGCACTACTAATGTACATCTAATGTACAAGCTCTGGAGCTCCTAATACACATTAAAATGCTGACTTCAGCTTTCTTCCTGCACATATACTGGATTTATCCATTAAGCTTCTATTAGGACACAACTGATCTTAGAATAATCTCAGCTAAGATATTTTGAGAAACACAATCCCTGGTTGTACTGAAACTAAAACTAAATGCTTAGCTGAGAGCAGTGAGAGTTGTTAGTTTAACACAAACCCTTTCTGGATAAACAGAAATCTTGTCAAAACACAATGTTACATTTTCACAAAACATTAACTTGACCACAGCTGATTAAGCTGAAAGATTTGTTAAAGTCAATAAACATTGTATTTTAATAGCATAAAATGGGACTTAATCATTCTTTTTTTGTTAACATCTTAAGGACTCCAAACACTTTGGGGGTTAATGTCAAAGGTAAAGTAAAATGGCATATATTAACACATACAATCCATAATATAGAAGGATACATTGAGCTGCTCAATTCTTCCAGCTAAGATGAGAAAAAACAGAGATACATTAAAAAAAATCAATATAATCGCTGATGCTTTAAAAAGACCAATCTATAACTGCTAAGCTGACAGAATCAGTATACTGAAGCAACAGACTTCAGACAGTGGAATTCAGCCTGTATGTTAACAAAAACTGAGATGACTTGTGTTGTACAGGTTGTCAATTTTTTAAAATTACAAAATGCACTGCAGAAATGCTTTTCCTTACACCATTCCCTAACAGTATACTAATTTAATATATCCTAAATTGTTTATTTTTGTTTTATAGGTGTTATTCACACTAGTTGTCTATCACCTAGCTTTTGTGAATTCCTGGACACTAATTTTATAATAAATGGGTGAATTTCATGAACACGTCCAAGTCACATTTTACCCCAAAAAAGGAATTAATTTTATATTTATTAAGACCATTTTTGAATCCAAATTTTAATTACTGTAGTACAATAATATCTAAATAAATATTGTGTTATTATAACATTAATATTGTTATAAATAAATATGTATTATTTACATACATATTTATTGGGGGGGGGGGTTAAAAAAAAGATCATGGTAGTATCTGTAGTGCTGCCTTTAATTAATGCTGATTAAAAAATACTGTAGTACAGTAACGAGAATCTAATGAGAATCAATATTCAAATGCATTGTGGAGTATGATGAGGCCGGGGTGTGCTTAGTTGTCCTAAAAATACTGTTACAATGCAAAAATCTTAATAGTCCTAACATAAGCTTTATGAAAATGTGGGGTAAAACAAGACCTTGTTTAAGATTCAACTATACACTCTGTTATACTAAGTGAACCACCCATAATGAAATTCACACACACACACACACACACACACACACACACACACACACACACACACACACTATAATCTGCTGGGCCCTCCAACCACCAAGCTGACAGCTAGAAGGGAAATACTATCAATAGCAACTGTCCAGCCCTTCACAGACTGATGAAAGAATACAATCAGACAGCGACACTTGGATTTGGATGATAATACAAGATTCAGCCACAGGCCTGTATTCAGATACAGGATATAATTGTGTCCAGTCCTTTAATATCTGTGCATGAGAGAGTCAGAGTGCTTGAATAGTGGAGAGAGAACAAGTAGACTGGTGTTTCATATCCATTAGAGACAAGACTCTATGTGTGTGTGTCTACTGTAATGAACAAATATAAACTTGTGGGAAAATGAGTATCTGTGGTTTAAGGTTCAGTATAAATACTCACAAGATTAGGGCTGCACGATTTGGGTTAGAAATTTAATTCAAATTGCGATTAAAATAGGATTTTTAAAAAACTTCCAGGTTTGCTGTGCTTGTTTATAAGGCTGCACAGTTTGGCCAAAAATGCAGTGATTATATATCAAATTGACAAAAAAAAAAAAAAAAAAACTTTAAATTGCAGCCTTTGCGATTTGATAACACACTAAGCCATATCACAATTCAGTTTTATTTAGATGAATTGTGCAACCCAACAAGAGATGCATTATTAAAGAAGATTAAAATATATCTTACATTAGAAAGCAAGTGTTCTAGATTGCGGTCCGAAGCGGTTTTTCTCTGGTCTTCAGACAGCTCCTCCACATGACTGTCCAGACTGAAATGCAGCCGAGCCAGACGTTCCTGCATCTCTCTCACATGCTCTAGTTGCTCAAAGGAGCACACCTTACCTGCAAACACACAGTGTTATACACATGAAAACTGAGAAAGTACCTTCCTAGATTCTGAAATCTGAGTCAACTCACTGATGAATTGGGTGTTGTAAAGGTTCCACCCTTACACACCTTTGCACTCCTTAAAAATGGACCTAATTACCTCAACGGTAAAGCCTGCAAAACAATTCTAATGACAGCCCAAACTACTAAGGCTTCTGAAAAAAACCCTAGTACATACCAAAAGCCTGTAGTTTTCCAGAGTGAAAGTCATTGAGCAGGTTGAGCAGTCCTCCCTCCATCTCTCTCACATCAGAGACGTCGGTGAGGAATGAGTGCTGGAGTGGTGAGGAGGACTGGGATACGCGGCTGGGTCCGGCAGGCTGAGGAGCTCTGGGTTTCTCTCTGTGAGGCCTACAAATGGAAACAGAATCACTGTTAGACAGTTTTATGTGGCACAATTTGGAAATATCAATTACTAACTCGAACCAAATTAGCATCTATGATATGTCATTTGAAGAACACACACACACACACACACACACACACACACGCACACACACACACGCACACACACACACAAACCTTGTGTTTTTGGGGGGAACCACAGGAACAGCAAGAGCTTCTTTAGACGGACCCATTGCCCCCACCGATCTCTTACACTTGCCCCTGGGTTTTGGGGAGGGGGGCTGGGGTAAACCCAATGAAAATGTGGCGCTTTTACTCCCTGGGAGAACGGAGAGCTTTCGGGGGTTGATTGGTGGAGGAGGGGGCTGGGGAAGGGACACTTTGGGACTCCTTTTCTTCCTCTTGTCTTCCATGAGGGTAGTGGCACTTTCTAAGACACAAAGACAAGAACTCTCAGCTACTGACACGTATGAAAAAATAACATGAGATGATCATAAACTAGTGGAATATATAGTGTGTAATTTCTTTTAATAGGCACCACATGAAATTGCAAATATTTTGTTATATGAACTAGTGTTACCCAAACACTGTCATTATTGTAAAGTAATCTACTTCAGTGGGAAAAGTTTAAGCTTTTTGGCTATGGTGGAAAGTCAACCAGGAGTATAACATAATAATAAGGGCCCCTAAAGAGACAGATTAAATAATGTTGGGCCCTAAATGTGAAGGTTTGTCCCATGCTTCAGTCCCGTTGGTATCACTGCACTAAAGACAATTTCAGCTTTGTAGCTGAAACAGATTTCAATCATTACAGCAGGTCAGTGAGAGCCAGTGCTGAACATTCACAAGACAGGCAGCTATTATTAAAGGGGTCATATGATGCTGCTAAAAAGAACATTATTTTGTGTATTTTGTGTAATGAAATGTGTTTATGTGGTTTATGGTTTAAAAAAACACATTATTTTCCACATTCTGAAACGCGTCTATTTTTACAAAGCTCATCGTTCTGAAAAGCGAGGTGTGTTGTGATTGGCCAGCTATCCAGTGCATTGTGATTGGCCGAATGCCTCAAGCGTGTGACGGAAATGTTACGCCTCTTAACATATTGTGATGCCATGTCGGGCCGGAGCGACGAGACATAAACATAAAAACCATTATAAATGTGATACAAAAATGATTTCTAGTCGTGTCCTCTTTTGGAAGGCAAAAACAAAGTAGTTTCGCTTTCCCAACGAAACAGCGTCACACACCGTGGCCTTGAGTGAGCAGAGGCCAGAGCCCTTGAGTGAGCCGTGGCCGTGAATTGTACTACCCACTGTTTTAATTGGAGGTAGCAAAATCTGACAGGGTAGGACAAATCGACAGAACAGTAGTCCACGGTGAAAGCCGATTCAGCGATCCACAGTGCAAAGTTGATTTTTTTCCTCAGCGACCAGCACAGATCAGCTCCAGGCATGACAAAGCGGATATCGTCCTCTTTTGGAAGGCCAAACAAAGTAGTTTCGGTTTCACAGTGAAACACACAGCGTCTATATGACATGGCAACGGCGGCGGCAACAACAATACTACAACAAGAATAAAAGTTACGCCTTCTTTCTTTGCGTGAACATTTGGGCGGCAAATCTTCCCACACAGTGACGTAGAGATGTGGGGGTGTGTTAGAACGAGCCGTTTCAGGGGGACGTGGACAAGTGTTAACTTCTTTGGATTTGAGACTTTAGTCTTTGCAACTTTACAGATCTTCTTTATTCACCAAGAGCTTGTAACACTCCAAAGAGAAAGGAAAATTTGAAATCGCATCATATGACCCCTTTAATATCTGACCTTAAGCTGCTAACAGATGGAATGGAAAATTCATCTTTTTTTGTGACTGCATGAAGCCATGTTAACGATATCAGAAAACATGCTTAATACATTTAACTGGTTACCAAGACATGCCTTCTTATCATCCTATTTAAGAACAAGCTTGATACAAACACCACCAAACTTTATGGATAAAGGAAGCCTCTCTGTTATTTTCCGGTTTGTTTATTCTGCTGCTCTGTTTCCCACCCTGTGTAAAGAAATACAGTGTTATCAAGCTGCGCTCCAGTGCTGAAATATTTTTAGATGCTTCAGATCTCTCTGGGACTCTCGGGTGCCTGCTGTCCATCAGCAGTAATATATGTCTACCATCAGAAACTGTAACTAATTGGGTCAGGTAACTAGCTTTAAGTACATCACTGACATTTTTGAAATTTTTTTTTTAATTAAAGCATTTAACTGTATGCCTATTGTTCAAGTCCTTATAAGTTGGGGGGGGGGGGGGGGGGGGACTATAAATTAATTTTCGAGCAAATGTTCCTGCCCACCAATAACTCTATATCAATGGAAGACGTAACATAAATTAGATTTTGTATATATATAAACCCTGCATATTATAAATGAATATGTGCATCGTAGATATTAGATATTATATTATATATTGTGTATAATAGCCTTTCCTGTAAAAGATCGTTCATTGCCAGTAAGCACAATCTAGGTCAATCATGGTGCTTTTAGATGAAAAAAAAAATCAGCCCGAAACTCTCATTTTAATTGATGCACTATTTTACCAAATAAATACTAAGGTTTGTAGCGTCGTCCTGTATTATTATATCTTGCTAGACTATTTGATTTTTTCTTTGCAGCTGTAGACTCTTATCGTGTGACTTGATGTGTTTATCAGTGCAAGATCTAATGCATTTTTCATTTGGCGAAGAGGGTTTTATATTGAATGGAAGGGATTTGCACAGGATGCCCCGTGAGGAGGCACGATGCGCACATCGTCATATCGCTCAACAAAACGATTTACTCACCGGCTCGAGGACAAGGAGGAGGCTCGTTGAGCTTTCCAACGACAATTTAAGGCGCCCGTGTTGGTTTTTCCATTTCAATAACTCAGGATATATACGCGGTACGTTTTAACAACAGATACCAAGCACTTGCCGTCTCCAGTATGAGCTCTCGTTTCTCCTACTAGCCGACTGCGAATAGTACTATGGTGAAGCTTCGTTATTAATATTAATGAGACACGCTTTTGCTATTGGACGGCATCAAAGAAGAGTCCCGATTATCTCATTAATATTCAAGAGCCAAGCCTCACCAATTGGAACGCTTCTGAGTGACGTCAAAACATCTACATTAATATCAATGAGCTGAACCTTCACCATACTACAGAGCGTAATCACATTGAGACGCGAGCTGACATCCAGTTTAAAGCACCTCACACTAATTATTAAAACATCATCCACACAGCTAGCTATTTTTATAGCGGCTTTTAATAAACCATTATATACAACACAAAAACGAAATAGCTTTGTAAATGCCAGGATTCATTACAGTCAATCGTTGACAGAAATCTTTATCTTTGAGAGATGTTTGTCGCCATCTAGAGGAGGTTATGGTACAGTAACAGTCTAATGATAAACCTAAGAAATATTAAGATGATGATAAAAATAGTGCTTACTTGTAGTATTTGATTCAAAATAAATAAACACCATTTTGTTTGACTAGGTCCTTTAAAAGAAAACTACAGAGAACCAGCCATAGTACAAAAATATGATTCCTTTTTATTTCATGGCAAGTAAGTACATAGACATAAATGCACTTGTAGAAAAAATAAACAGCTCTCATGCATGTTTTTTATGCTCATTTGTTATAACTGACAATAATTTATCCTTGTCTAACTGACTTTCTGATTGGAGGCACTGGCTAAATACGAATACGCTTTTCCCAGAACTATTCTGTCTCTGAGCAGTTTGTAAAAGGCATAATAATTACTGAATAATATTAGAGCTAATGATATCATCTGATGCCATTTCTCTGAACACATGAGTGAATATAGCTGGTAGAATATCATTGCACCTTCCAGGATTATGAGAATGTTTAATATTCGAAGAGGTTTGTTGAAGAAAAACTGTTAAAAGAAAGGGAAAAAAGAGGGGAACAGTGGTTATTGCAATATCATTCCCATTAATATATTATTAACTCTTTGTAATAATGTTTCTAAAAACATTTCCATTCAAAATTGTTCTAGAGTTCATCTACAGCTTATACTTACATAGAAACGATAATGCGAGACATCTGAGGGAACTGCTACGTTATAATGGCCCATGGCCTTATAAACATTTTTACTGTGCTTGACCAAAACTCCTTGTGGCCACGTGTACTCTTCTGTCCATCTGCAGGAAACAGATAAAGAAAGCTATTACACCTTACAAAAAAATAAAAAATGTCATTTTTCAATGCATTTTGACAACAATTTTTAATGCAAAAAAACAATTTTTTTTTATAAATAAAAAAAATTAATTGAATGAGGTAATATTATTTAGCAAAAACAGTTTTAAATCAGTATGAGACAGAAATCTGTTCTAGTTGTGATTTTTGAAAACCAATGTAGGTAACAAAAAAAAAAATGGCTTGGCTTCAAATTCTTTTAACATGCTATAAATAAATCTGTTGTTGACGGCAACACCCAAGATCCAATGAACATGTTGAAACATGCAACACAATGCAGGTATTCTTTTAAGGCTAAGTGCACATCAGACTGTGAACAAGAATTTAAATTAGGCTCTTTTGTAAATGCATTTGGAATTATTCAGCACCTTGCTATACTTACATTTTAGCACTAAAAAGAATATTATCCAAAACCCCACAAAAACCTAACACGACCTAAACTTATGCCATTTCTATAACCCCAGGTCAGACGTACATATGTTGGAGGACGTTTGAGCAGAGGGAAGGATCGACCTTCTGCCAGCAGCCCAGGTGAGCGGCAGCTTTGTGGAGCAGGTCGCAGTAGCGGGGAGGTAACAGGTGCCGCATCAGAATGACAGAAGTACTGACAGAGACCAGGATGAACAGCTCACAGGACCAGCGTTTATCTACATATTGTGTGCTCTAAACACAAACAGAAAAATTAAGAAAGAGCCATATGCATGAATGTAAAGCAATTTATTTAAAATATTTATGTCTCAGACAAAATGTGCTGTGCCACCTATAACACAAAATCTATAATATACATAAGCATGTCTTTATATATCACAATGCTTATTTTTGATGCACATTAGTGTTCAAAAGCTTGGGGTGTCATTTTAAAAAAAATAAATTAATACTTATATTAGTCAATGACATCTGATTAAAAGTCACTGTTAAACTATTTATAATGTTACAAAAGATCTATTTCAAATAAATGCTGTTCTTTTGAATTTTTATTCATGAGAAAACCCTGATTTAACATTATGGTTTACATAAAAATATGAAACGACAAAACTGTTAATACTGACTGACATTACAACACAGATAATATAAAGCAATGTTTCATGAGCAACAAATCAGCGAATTAGTGATTTATGAAGAAAAAAAATTAAATATTACTGATCCAAAGCCTTTGAACAGTTATAAGCAGTGAGCATCATAAGCAAAAACAACTGTGATATAATTGAAGATTCATTGTTTTGTAGCAGCTTGCATTGAAAAATGTATTGTCAAAGTTGACAGATGTTCTTTTTAATAAAACAAACTATTACACCAATTCCATCCAGAGGAATTTCAGCAGACCGAAACCAAAGTTTTGCATTGAGGGCAGATAGAAAGCCATAAAAATAATATCTGGGAAAACATTTTGCATTTGCTGGTTTAAACACCAAGATTGATTTTTGCCTACAGCCAGTCTGATTTCAATTTATCGACTCATTACACATGAATCACCTGTTCCTTATCAACCAAACCTGTTCTCTCAGTCCACACACTGTATGTGTGTTTATGCCCATAAGACCACTTGTCGATGCACTCACCTTGACGAACCAAACAGGTACGAACGCCACGTAGTAGGCACTGAGCATGGAGCTAACCAACACCTCCTTCATCCTCCAGTTGAAGTCCATCTTCAGGTACTCCACTTCTTTGCGGATGAGGTCAGGAGAGAGACAGCAGGCATGGGTGGGCATGGGCTGAACACTGTACAGCTGACTGGTGTGCTGTTTCCATGTTTCCTTCAGGACGGACAGATAGTCCCGTCCCCCACGGCCCAAAGCAGCACTGCTCACCTCTTTAGAACTCATGCTGCCCAATGGGGACATGGATCCAGCCCTCCGGAAGTCACAGCTGAGTCGGAAGAAAGGGATGTACATTCCAAACCTGAGGGGGAAAGATAGATGAAATATTACAATATAATACAACTGAATTAATTACAAATATTATAAAACAGATAGCCATGACTTTTCTGAATTGATGACTCAAATCTCCTTTAAAATAATTGCACATATAAATCAGGAAAACATCAAAGTGAACATCAAAGTACTACTCTACTTACTATCTATCTATCTATCTATCTATCTATCTATCTATCTATCTGTCATATAGACCATAAGATCAAAATAATAAGATCAAAATAATATCATATTATCAGAAGCAAGTCAGCCATCATGACCCATCATACATGCATTATGAAAGCAGTAAAGGTGCAGTCACATTAGCAAAATATCATGGGCAAAAAGGTCCATTATTCATATCTCACACAGAAGTCACTTTCGGACCAACCAGCTTTCTGTCGGCCAACATGGCAAATTTGTGCGACCAACTTGAACCTGATGCAAAATCTGTGAGGGAAATCTTTCACCTTCACAAGAAATTCAAGATCACATGGATTCCTGTTGAAATGACTGGATTTCACCCGCGAAATCTCACAAAACAATGGTAAATATGACAACACCTGAAAACATTTGCATCAACAGCAGCGGGTGTGTAGATTATTACTCACGGATAGCAGAGGAAGAGCAGGCTGAGTACGGAATACGTCTTGAAGAGAGAAATAAGTGAATGACACAGACTCCATCCTGCAAGAGTCAGAACGGCAAAACGTGCCGTCACAAGGAAGACAGAGTGCGGGAAGGACAACTTCCCATTTTGTGATGCCTTTGGAGCAAAGAAGAGGAAAAGAATGCACAACATTCATTTTTAAAGCTATTAAAATGGAATGAAGAGCTAGGAGATAATGCACATTACCTCTTTTACAATGGCAGCAATTAGCCTGCGAGCCAGCACTATGATGGTGAACACCAACATATTATAATCAATGAGGTGGAAGTTCTGCAGAGAGAAAAGCAATTCATTTTGTGGAAAAATGAACATTGGATGCTTCTGTGGAGTTTAATTTAAGAGTTATGACATGTGACTCACTAGAGAGGTGTGTGAAGGTGGGTGCGAGGGGGGGTACCACCACACTGTTTTGTAGATGTTGACGTAATGCACAAACAGAGCTATAAGATGGCACACAAACAGGTAGAGCTCAAACAGGACTCTCCTGTCCAGGGAGAGTTCCGGAATCTTACAGTGCTTCAGTGGCACCACCGTCTGAGTGGCCAGCGGAGGGCTAGACATTCCCGTCCCGGATCCATTCCTGATGACCACACAGCATGTTATTTTAAACATTGGAGGTGGATTTTATCATAGCAACAGAACATTCGTTTATTATGTGTACCATTTTGGTCAAACGTGCCCCCACCTGGTTCGTGATCTCACACCTGTCACGGGTGAGCTGGTGGAGTGGTTACCGTTGCCAACGGAACCCGTCTCACTGCTCAGCGGAGAACGACAATATGTCGTTCTATTCGCTCCTCTTCTTCCTCCGGCCATTCCAGATCCACTCTCCCCCCTCTCAGTTTTTTTGCACTTCTAGTTGGTTACACTTTAGATACTAGCAGGAAAACAAATAACACCAAGTTCCAAACACACTATAAGAATGAGTCAGGACAAAAAATGAGATCTTACAGTATGTAGCCTATAAAAAAATCACTGCTGATGGAGGTTTTGTATTAAATACGCTATGCTAATATTGAATGTTTTTGAAATACAGTAAATACAGGAATATCATGAAATATTACAATTACATTTTTGTTTCTATTCTATTTTCTAATATAAAATGTAATTTATTCCTGTGATGACAAAGCCAAATTTTCAGTAGCCATTACTCTAGTCTTCAGTGTCATGATTCTTCAGAAATTACTCTAATTTGCTGCTCCAAGAAACATTTTTTATTATCAGTGTTGAAAACAGTTGTGCTAGGAATAGGAATAGTTCACCCAAAAATGAAAACTGTGTCATCTTTTACTCCCCGATCATGTCGTTCCAAACCTGTATAAGTATTGAACACAAAAGAAGATATTTTGAAGAGTCAAACAGTTGTTGGTCCCCATTGACTTCCATAGTAGGGAAAAAATACTATGGTGGTCAATGGGGACCATCGACTGTTCGATTACCAGCATTCTTCAAAATATCTTATTTTATGTTCAACAAACTCATACAGGTTTGGAACGACATGAGGGTGAGTAAATTATGACAATTTTCTTTTTTGTGACCTATCCCTTGAATAGGTTTGTGGAAACTGTGATTTAAAGAATTTTAGAAAGTTCAAAAAACAATTTATTTTAAATGTAAATATTTTGAAGCATTGTAAATGTTTTTTCTATCACTTTTGTTCATTTAATGCATACCTAATAAATCAACATAAAAAAGCATGTTGCTAGTGTATCATGCATTGTTCACAACTATACTTTATTGATGACTATACACGATTTATTACCAAATATTATTAGATGCCAATCTCGTTATTGTGTTATTATACAATAAATCAAGTAATTTAATGCTTATTACAGATACATTATTCTACATCTTTGTTTACGGTTACCATCATCACAAGTTGTTCAGAAGATCACAATGTTTGCAATAGCTACTACCATTTATCTTGGTATTTCTGCAGAATTCAGGATGAATGCCGCCTGTGCACAGTATGCAAATTGTTTTAGTGGATGGAATATGTGGACAACCAACTACGTTTGACAAATTAAAGATGCAAAAAGCAAGTTTTTTGCTTAATGTGATGTATTAAACATATCTAATGAGATTAAATGACAATAAGTTTCTTAGTAAGCTAATCCTATCCAAACAGATCCAGAGCACTGGATACTGAATTAATTCACATACCATGGTATTTTTTTCATGGTATTTTAAGACCCAGTCAAGACACCATACTATGTTATTAAAGGTCAAATCATGTTTAGTTTATTGTCATTCCAGCAATATGGTGGCACACAATGAAGTTTTACCAGGTCTGCAGGACAAATTACAGAGAATACAAAAATGTATTTTTTTTTGGTGTGGACCCCTATGCTGCAATATTGTAATATCTGAACAGGTTTTAAAGAAAATTAGTTTGTTTTTAGATCCTGGCCAGTTCTAACATGATGTTACTGTAAGTTACCAACACCACTGCTCTTGCAATGAATGAATTGACTAACTGTATGTTCGTAAACTCTTCCTCAAATAGCTCATATTGTAACTGTAGGCTACTTTCACTTGTGCCTTGGACCTATCTGAAGGGTCTGTAACTTTTTTTTTAGATGCATTGTAAAGCCTTTTATGGCAGCGATTGTCAAACCAGTGAAACTTACTAAATCAAACTGGTTTGCATTGAGTGTGTCTACATTAAGTTTTGTCATTTTAGGGCTCATTGCTCAGCAGATTTATCCCCATGCAAACCTAGCCAACCATATAGAGATCCATCATCACTGGTCTCATGCACACAGGGTTCCTAGACTTTTTCCATTTCAAAATTCCATACATTTCCAGACTTCTCAGTAGATTTTTGGTCCATATTTAACATAAATGGTTCAATACAGCATTATTTCCAGCTTTATATTTGGTACATAGTACAGTAGTAGATATTTAGTAGCAGTAAATATTTGTATTTTTTCAGGGTTTTTAAAATTGATTTTCTTAAAGTGACAACATGCAAAGCACCTACAATAACATTAAAAAACAATAATTATAAAATACAGATTTGCATGCACATAAGAAACTTTTTGTGACCTATAACCTATTTCCTTTGTGCATCACTGCCATCTTACTATGAATAAAACAAGAGCATGGATGCATATGAATTAGTAGAGATCCACTTACTCAAAATTTGGCTTTCCTTACGGTAGCACCTCTAATATCATACTCCTATACTCTGTGGCGGCCAAAAAAAAAAACACACACCACAAATTGGGCTGATGGCGCATTAGGTGGCTCAGTGTGCATTGTCCTATATGCTAAGTTTAATGGATTCTTATTTTTGCAAAGGCCCTTGAGGCTATTTAATACAGTGCTAAGAATATTGTAAGAAGAAACCCAAAACGCAAAACATTTTGCATAATGAAAAAGTGCACCTTGAATTTATTCAGTCGTATTTAACTATCACTAAAGAATCACTAAACAGCTGCCATTAAAACACTTCTTGTACGATAAACTTTCATTAGGCCTAAATTCTTAATTTTCTATTATAAAAAACAATATAGGGGGCAAAAGTCTGGAAATGCAATTTTTTTTCCCATACTTTTCCAGACCTGGTATTTACTTCCATACTTTTCCATACTTTTCTAAACCACGCAGGAACCCCGTGCACAGGACATTGATAGAAAGAAGACCCGCATGATGGAGCACAACTGGCTTGCCAATGCACGTGCCACAAAGTTGTTCTCACTATAACAAATATAAAAATGCATTTGTGTTATGGTTAGATTTTGAAGAATTTTTATCCTGCTTAAGATAGGGAACAATCTTTCCTGGTCGCTCTGGTGTTTTGCAGCCCAGTCTTTATTGACAGACAACTTTTGCGGAAGCGTTGCTGTTAAACAAGTAGGTTGAAAATTCTGAAACCAAATCTGGTTGAATCTAACGCCCATAAAAACAAATAATGCAACAACAATTTCTCGGGTCTGGTTGAATCTAACGCCCATAAAAACAAATGCATGCTCGATTATAAGCCTGCGGCCTAGCACTGTTGCATCTGCACATAATTTAATTTCGAGAAATCGCAGAAAATCTCTTACCACTTTCAACCGCAGAGTTTAGTCCGGATAAGGCGACTGTGAGATTTAGTTTGAAACGCACTCAATACCTAGATACAGACTTAATTACTTGGGATGTAAAGGGTTTTGTTTAATTTCTGACAGTGAACGAGGAGAGCTCATTCTGTTGATGTTGTACCGCAGACGCACGCACGCGCAGGGGGAGGAGGCAAACGTGCGTGCTTGCGTATTCTGTGTGTGTGTGTGTGTGTGTGTGTGTGTGTGTGTGTGATCAAAACCAATGTGTGTGTGTGTGTGTGTGTGTGTGTGTATCAAAATCAAAGCACATCATGTGGCCAAGGCTCAGGCACATACATTACACAAAACCGGTTAGGAATGGTTCATGCATTCTGTGCTTTATCCACATTCATTAACTTAGTCAAGCCATAACACCAGGCTACTATTTTTATTCAGTGTCAGTGCAGTGTTAGTTTTTAAAATATTTACTTAGTTTAGCTATTTGCATTCCACGCGTTGTATAATATTAATACAGTCGTTTATTTATTCAATCAGTAATCTGTCCTCGTTTATATGCAAAATAAACAAATCTCCCTCCACACGTCTGTATTTAAATATATTTTAAATATTCTTATAAAAATTGTAGCTAAAGTCCAAACACATACACTATTTTATAAAAAATTAGGGTCAGTAATATTTGTTTATTATTATAGAAATTATTCAGCAAGAACACATTAAATTGATCAAAAGTGACAAAGTCATCCACAACGTTTAGAAAAACTGTTTAAAATAAATGCTGTTCTTTTAAATTTATATTTATAAAAAAATTCTGAAAAAATATTAAGCAGCTCACCAGTTTTCAACATTAAAAATAATAAGAAACGTTTCTTGAGCACCAAATAAACGTATTAGAATGATTTCTGAAGGATCGTGACAGGAGCCTGGTGACAGTTAAGCTTTGCCTTCACAGTTGTTTTGTATTTTAATCATATTTCACAATATTACTATTTTTACTGTATTTTTGATCAGATAAATTCAGCCTTGGTGAGCATAAGGCTTCAAAACTCAAAGTTTTTCCTAAATAATCATGAACAAAATATTAAGTATGTGAATTATTCATGTTCTTTCACTTATCTTCTTATTGTTTTTTTTTTTTATTTGATTTGGGTTTTTTTCTACCTTTCTCATGGTTCTTGGTTGTTATTTATAATGCTTTTATAACTGTTTATTTATAACTGTTAATTTTTTATTCTGTAGACTGGTGCCCGTTATTAATATAGACAGTAAAATAATTTTATTAATTGTCCCAGAGGGCGGGTCTTGTTGGTCTGAAGGATCGCTCGGCTGCCCAATCAGAGCGCAGACACCGATGCGCGCCGGAAGAGCAGCAGCAGCAGCAGCAGCAGCAGCAGAGCACACGGGACCGAAATGGCGTAGCGCGCAGTCCTCCGCCGCAGCAGCACAGCGGGGCCAGGCTCACCGAACATCTCAGAGCCTGGCCCGTCGTTCTCAACCGACGAATATGATGGAGGTGACTTTTAGTTCCAGTTCACTCGCTTCGAAACCAGTGCGAGATCACCGGAGACGGTAAACGCACGACGAGTGTTGACCTGCACTACAGGAGCTTGTCTTTGTCTAATCCTTGTGTTGCAGTTTCGCATTCCAGCACTTGCGTCACTCGGTAGATGGTCATGCATTGTGCAGGAGAAGAGATGCACATTAGTTGGCTGTGTATTCAGTTTCATTGTTCTTTCAAGCACTTATTCCTTTCCTTTCATAAGTCCTCTAGAACTAATAACTGTATTGTTAAACGAGAATGCAGATCTTAATTAACCTGCTTTTTTTTATCAAAACAGTGCCCTTCATATGTCATATCAAGAAGAGAAAGGAGCAGTCATGAAAGGATCTCTTGACCAGGTAGGTCAGTTTGTGCAGCAAAATTATCAAGATAACTTACTTCCTTGTAGTAGGGCTGGGTGTTGACACTGATTTATCAAATTAGTTTGATTAGGATTCACAATGTCTTTATTTGATTCTGATTTCAATTCATTTGGGTATATATCAAGTACAGTAACGTACATGTACTAATGTTGTAAACCACAAAGAACCCTATCACTTGGTACATTTCAATAATATTAGAGGTAAAATGAACAAGTCCAAACTTTTAAGTTCATTTGTTGTTTATTTTTTTAACAATAATAACCCACACCAACACAAAAATGTTATTTGATTTATTCAATATAAGTTAAAACACTTCAGTAAAATGTAGTTTGATTTATACAAACATTTAAATTGCTTGTAGTACATGCAAGTTGTACTGTTTCTGTTTAATATTAAAATATATTGTCAAAATAATATTTATTGCTTGAATTTTGTGAAAAAATTGTCATGATTTAAAAGCTAATACTGTTAGGGTCTTTTGTGATTATTGGATGGCAGGTGTGCTACATATAATGTTTAGTGAAGTTTTGTGCACACATCAACAAAATAGCATGAACTAAAAGATTGATTATGGGATTTAAAAACTGATATTGGTTTATTAAAATAAAGACTGATTAAAATCAACATTATCAACCCAGCCCTACCTCCTTGCCTTATCTGATCTTTTTCATATGTCCATTCTGTGCAGATGAGACCATCATGTCTTTGTTCTTCAAACTGCTCTCCATCCCGATAAGTTGACTTTCCTCCAGCATTATTCAAGGGAAATGTTTGTTCAGCATACCAACTGTCATTGGTCTATGAACATATCATCTCTGCACTTTGAAGACGACAACTGAAGTTGTTTTTATCCATGAAAGAACCATAAGCTCTTCATGTGCCCAAAAAAGTAACACAATTGTGCCACAGTACAGAGCCATCTCCTGGTCCTATTTGTTATAAAAAAAAGTCCAGTGTAGTATTTATATGGTTGCAGGTTGTGTAAAAAAAAGTGAAAATGGAAATAGTGGAAGCGCACTTGCTTTGCAGGTAAAACAAATGCACATTTTAAAACTAAATCATGCAAACAAGATGAAGTAGCTTCATCCAACAGTTTTATTATCTGCAGATTAAGTGCCTAGACACGTCGTTTTTTTTTTTTTTTTTTTAAAGCTCCTGTCACCCAATTGTCTATTTCCATTGCTTAGCTTTAAACCTACCAGTAAAGCACTATTTGGTCATTTATTAAGTCTTGAAAATGGCTGAAAATTTTATTTCTGAGACAACAAACTGTAGACAGATAGCTGTTCTCTTAATTCAGAACTCATATTGGTGCTTTTGCAAAACCATGAACCATGCTTTCATGTTTTCTGTGTACTTGTACTGGCAAACAGACAGACCGTGGCATACTGACCTGAGCATAAGCTTTATAAATTCCACAGTTAAACCTTTCTAGTGGGGATGGGGTGCTAATGAGATGCAGGACATAATGAAATATAATTATTTTACTACCTCAGAAGTTACCACAGCTCAGACCCACACAGCGAGCACTCCGATCAAACTATACTCGCACGCTTTTCTCGCAGTAATGTAAATAGAGTCATTGTCTGTCAGATGGTTTGGAAATCGGTTGGAAGAGTGAGCGTGTTTCTTTTCACTTCATGTGTGTTATTTTATTAATAGGTTTGGGAATATCACACAAATCATATAGAGACCTTGTAGTTCACTGGTCGGACTCTGTCGGCAAAAAGTTTGGAATAATTACGTTTTTTTAACTATTGTGTCCTGAAGGATCATGTGACACTGAAGACTCCAGCATATGTTGAAAATTTTGCTTTGCCATTACAGAAACAAATTACATTTTGAAATATATAAAAATAGAAAACAAAATAAAATAAAATGTTTTACATTATTACTGTTTTTACTGTATTTTTAATCAAATAAATGTAGCCTTGGTGAGCATAAAATCAAAACCATTAAAAAGAAATCTGAATTATTCCAAAGGTTTGGCTGCCAGTATCTATTTGTCCTTCATGTTTTCCAAGAGAATAAAATAGAGTGAAATAAACGTGTCATTTTCATCTAGTAACATTCTCATGATTATCATCCTCATTAGGCCTGAAGAAAGGCAGTAGAATTGTTAAATGTTAGACCCTGGTCACAATGTTTTTAAATAGTTGTTAATAGTTTAGTATGATTTAATCTTAAATAGATTATGGCAAGTTGGTCACAGCCATTGTTCGGTCCTCAGCAACAGTGCACTGTGAACATAGGAATTTAACTTCATCTGTGTTGAGAAAATGTACCCAGTTTTAGTTTTGTTTTTACAGTAGTTTCTATCATATGGATTGGTAGAAATTAGAGTGTCATGTACCGAGTATGAATTTTCATGGGAGGAAGAGTAGTGAGGCCTCAGTGTGGGAAATGTGCAATATTTGTTTCTTTCCTTTGTCTTGTTTTGAGATGAATATGTATATTGTACAAACAAGTGACAAGTTGTTCGCAAAAACAACAAAATCACCAATGTCTTCCATTAAATGATGTATAGTTTCATCCGCTTGCTTTAGGGTGGCGGGATTTGTAGTGCCAGCATAAACATGGCCATGCATGTACGGTAGCGATGCTTGCTGAGTTTAATAGTCGTAGTGACATTCAGTATATGCTATAATAAAGTCGTTTAGAAAATAAAATAGGCAGATAATGATTTAGTTAGTAAACACCATGGATGCAGCATCTACATCTTGATCGATTTGGTTAAGAGGTGATTAGGCGAGTCATTTTCACTCATGCTAAATTTGTTCGTTTTAGTTTTTAATCGGCAAACACAGTTGTTTATTCACAGGTAATCACTATTAGTTAATAATGAAGTGTTGTAGCATGCTGAGGATTAGAAAAATGGCGGTTGGTATTGACGTGCAGCTAGCCATGCTGAAAAGCATATATATGTTTCATAAGCACTGTGTGAGTTTGTCCTAGTTTGTACTGTGCAAAATTAAGTTCTGGGCCCAAAATAGTTGACTCGGATTAAAACGAAAGTCCCTAACGGCAGAAAATTTGTCTTGGTGGCTTAGAAGAAGTGAAGAGTTTCATTTCACACCTGTTTCAAGATGATTCCTTATTATGGAAATGGTTGATCCTGAAATGTTATTTGGTCTGTAATAATCAGACACCGTATTCTCTGATTAGAAAGGGTAACCCAGAACTGTGTTTGTATTCATACCTCAAAATTAGCATTCTCCATCAGGTAATGTTGTCTCAGACTAGAGCTGTGGGTAGATTATTCCTAGTAGCAGAAAATCTCGATTTTAAAGTAACATGTAGTATATTAAGTGGCATAAAGCAATTATCAAAGCATTGTAATGTAGATAAATACCTCAGTGACTGGAATGCAAACTATATTTTTAAATATACTCAAAGATATGCAAGCCATGATGTGTATTAAGTTCAATGTTTAGAAGCAATAACCAGTTTATGCATGAATTATAGTGTCGGAATAGTTGAGTGGTGTTTTTGTGAAATAGAAATCTGTAGCATATTTGTGACAGTGGTAAGCGTTTTATCCAGAACATCCCATTGCTCATATTTGGTAGCACAGACCTAGTAGCACAGAGGGTCTGACAAATATGAAAAACCTCTTTTATTTTGGACCGGTGGAAGAAAGTTGATAGGTAGTAAATATATATATATATATATGCAGGGCTTATGTCCTTCTATTGACCTTGCATGTTTACATACAAACCATTGTGGAACGCACATAAGCTGTATGTATATTTACAGCTTATTTTCATTAACAGCAATATGAGCAGTGTTCTGGTAGCAGTTTGTGACACTCTGATGATTCATTGTCTTAGTGAATCCTAGGTAAACAATATACCACAATACATTCACAAAATGAAAAAGAATCGTTAGGAATTAACTAGTATTTTTTTTTTTTTAATAAGAGTGCAAAAAACTTTTGTTGATGCATGGTAGAAAATAAAAAATGTTTTGTGCTGCATGCAATAATTAAGCTTTGCTTGAACATATTTATGCAGAAATGTGATAAATCTATGAGTGGACCAATGTTGTGACTTCCTTTTCAAATGCATGACATCCCAAAGGTTTATCGCTGCTGTAAATTATTCACAGATGTAATCATTAAAAATGTTACTTTTTTGGATTTGAGTATTGTATAATGAAAATGTAACAAGTCTGTGATTCAAGAGGCAAGATACAGTGTTTTACCAAAACTAACAATTGTGAGTTTAAATGGAATAAAATTACAAGTTCTTTTTCATGTTCAATGCAAATAGTGCAGAACATAAGTTTATATGCTTTGATTGCCTAATTTGCATTGCTGATTTTGCCTCTGAATGTAAAACTCTATGCTTAGTCTGATCTATGCACTACAGATGCACCCCGCATGATTTTGTACAAAAAAATATTAAATTTTAGCAATAAAAAAGCAGCATGGTGCCAATCATAAACGTGTTGTGTTTTCTTTCTTCAGTGTTATATTTCATCTGGTAGTGTAAGAGGTTAGACATTTTTCTTTAATAATACAACAATATATACTGTTATTTACTGTTATACCATTCCTTTCTCTGCACATAAATGTAAATAAAGAAATACAATAACCAATATAGTTAGTATTTCACTCATTTTAAACATTTCCAAAAAATTTTATTGTTATTCAATACATAATACAAAAATATAAATACACTTTAAGCAGTTAGAACAAAACCACTACATATTCCATGCCAGCATTGCTTTAGCTTACATTGTGTGTGCACAATTTCTCCATCATTCCTTCCAGAATCTTCACCTGCTTCAGCTGAGCTTCTAAATCCTGCTTCAGCTAGAAAGGAGAAAAGGAATTCACAATGTTTTACCCAAGTGAGTTGATCCCCTTCTGTAAAATAAATGGTTATTATTTATTGGCAAAAATACTCACCTCTTTAATATTTTTGTCCATGAGTCTGTGTTTGAAGTTGATTTTGGAGGCTTTAACACGTGCACCACTTCTTAGCATGTAGCTAAAATGTAAACCATTTATCAAATAATAAAAAATCTGATTTAAGAATCTATTAAAAGAGTTAAATGAATGGTTTAGCCAAAAATAGAAATGTACATAAAAATGAACATTTATTCACTCTCAGGCCATCCAGGTAGTAGATGATTTTGTTTCTTCATCAGAACAGATTCTTATTTAGCATTACATCACTTGCTCACCATTGGATCATTAGCAGCACAAAAGGTTGTGGGTTTGATTCCCAGGGAACACATGTTAGGTAAAAAAAAAAGTTAGCCTGAATGCACTGTAAATCGCTTTGGATAAAAGCGTCTGCTAAATGATTAGAGAGGGGTCTGTAAATGCAGAGAAGGGAATATATTTTTGTTCCTGTGGCTCAGTGGTAGAGCATTGCGTAAGCAGCGCAAAAGGTTGTGGGTTTGATTCCCAGGGAACACATGTTAGGTAAAAAATGTTAGCCTGAATGCACTGTAAGTCGCTTTGGATAAAAACGTCTGCTAAATGCATAAATGTAAATATAAATTAGCAGTGAATAGGTGCCGGCATAATGACATTCCAAACAGCTAATAAAAGCATCACAATAGTTCACAAGTAGGCTAATCCAAATGACTCCAGTCACACAAACATGTAGTTTTACATTTGACTGACGTTAACTGATAGACTGAGGTCGGGTGGATTACTTGTAAATCCATGTACTTATGTTTTTATCTGCTGTTTGGACTCTCCTTGTGACGGCACCCATAACGTAATTCTACATTTCTCCAAATGTGTCCTGAAGAAGAAACAAATTCATCTACATCTTGGATAGACTGAGGGTGGTTAGATTTTTAGCAGTTTTTAATTTTGGGTTTCATTATAATTACACCCACCAGTTTATCAGTTCTTTTCGTAAAAGGAAGAGGTTTCGTAAAGCAGACAGGTGTTCTGGGGTGGAGTGAAGAACCAGGCCAACGGCACCATGGCAACCAGCACAGTAAAGGACTTGGTGGGTGCTACAGACAGAGAAACCACAGGATGATGGGACATCCAGCACATACACATGCTGGAAATAAGCTGAAACTGTTGAGATCAACAGACAGCTATACTTACGAGAAAGCCAGATGACCATTCAAACTCATCTCCAGCTTTTTGTTTACCCTCACATCTTCAGAAACTTCTTCAGAGGGAAAGGAGTTATAATCACAACACAGTCACCCACGTGTTTTGTCTTTGGTGCTTTTTACAAGAGTGTTCAAGGCTGCAATCATATCTTAAGAATCTTGAGTCTGCATGCTTTTAAAGGTATTCCGAGAACAACTTACTCAAACAAATGATACTCTGGAGGCTCCGGACTTCCCCACAGATGGCGAGAGAGTCTCCAAGCACTGTGTTGCATGTCATGCACTGCAGAACAACGCTTGACGTAAAATCTACCATACAGACTTCTCCGTCCTTCACTGCTCTTAGCTCATCTGCAATTGAACTAGTCTGTGTCGAGTCACATGGACCGATATCATAAGAGCTTTCGAGAAAACTTCGAGTGCTGTTCGACATGATTACATAAGCAAGTTTTGTTGTTCTTGCTCACACAAGTTCAAAAGACGCTACCACGTTCATTCATTTATGAGCTTGAACTAGAGTTGTGACGTTCGCGAACGAACCGATTCTTTTGAACGGCTCATAAACATGAACGATGGGAGCCGAGTCGCGGCTGGAGGGGAGCCGTTCTTTCTGTCGTTCTTTTTTCCTATGCGTGTTTCACACAGATGCACACAAATGAGCTCATCCGCGAGACAGCACAGTTATAGGGGGAGGGGCGCACCCAGCGCAGGCCAACCCTTTATAGCGTGATGATATTAGTTATTAGTTGTGCACGCATCCTTCACAATGTTCTTGTGTGGAAGTGTTTGTAGTAAAAGCTGTTTTGCACAGAAATTCATTGCAGCCGGCTTTGTTTTTGATGTTTATTTGTGAGTAGGTATTGTATGAATAACATAAGTCAACGTAGCTTTACACACACACACACACACACACACACACTTTGTACTAAAGGTAAATCCAAAATAGTGATGTAACTGTCTAAGCAGAGGGATTTGTGCAACCCTATGGAATATAGTCCACACAAGACAAATGAGGTAATAATCAATATTTCAGAATAATTCAAACTCAGATATTGGTGTGTGATATCTGAGTTTTAATTATTTGACTACAAATCTCACCTCATCATTCCTCCCTGTGATTATGTCCAGGATAAACTGAGATGCCCCCAAGCTGGCTTCTTAAAACTGACTAAATATTTAAAAAGAGCCAAAAGAGCCGTTCTTTTGAACGGCTCTTTGAAAGGAACTAAACCCTAATACCCAAACAAAACCAAAGAGCCATAAATCCCAACACTAGCTTGAACTTTAGGTGGCGCCCTAAACCGCTTAATCAAACCCAGCCTTCGCTAAAGTCTTTTACCCAATCAAAACTAACGAGACATAAACGCCACTTCTTATTGGATGTTGTGCTGTGTCGTCATGGGGTTCTCAACCAATCATCTAGCGGACAAGCCTGTTTTTGAAACACGTTATTTTTCAAACGGCAAATCCCCACCTAAACAAACCGAGCTGTAGATCACGGAGTCGTCAATTTCAGTATAACAGTTATATATCTGTAGATTTTACACTGAGTTTATAAACAACATGGATTTGGATTCGCTTAAATATGCGGAATTGCAGCGCCTCGCGAAAGAGGTTGGACTGAAAGCAAATATGAAGGTAAATCGCGTTTACTATGGTAAAGCGAAACAGTGCTGTTCACCTAAAACCATTCCATGTGTAGCGTTAACGATACCAAATGACTGCATTTTGTGTGAGTAAATGTAGATTCCTTAAATATGTTTTAATACGAACGCTGTACTAATTAAAGTATGGTAACTTTTCTTTAGATTTTGAGTTAACGTTACGTTGTTGGCGTTTTTGCGCGAAATCACAAACCTTTTATTTAGATAGTTTGTGACTGACTGAAATCTACATTTACATTTATCAGACACTTTTATCCAAAACGACTTACAATCCAATCAACTTTATTAAATGCTCAATGCTTCTTTGTTTCTAGGCTGAAAAGCTGTTGAAAGCTTTAAAAGAACACTTTTCAAAACAACTACAACACCAGATATCTGCAAATGTGAGTATAATTTTTGTGCATTTGTCACCATAATCTTTCTGAAATGGGAAGAGTTGCTGTAACAGAATTACATTGCATTGTTTGCAGGATAATGATGCAGCCACCGCGGACGCGCACGATGCCGTGGACGAGCAGGGCGCGCACACTGCAACGTTTGTGACCGAGCGACGGGGGAAAGGACGCACTGCCAAGAGAAAGCTCAGTGACTCCACATCTGTCACTGCTCAGGTATTCAAGAGCATATGTAGGCTACAGTTTTATTTTCAGTCTGGACTGTTTCATATTTTACTTTTAGATATATACGTTATATCCACGTCTAGGGTTCTGTAATTCATTATTTTATTTTATTTTTTTTACAAATATATAATATTTAGAATGAAGAAAAGCTGGCACAAGAGGAGGGCCGAAGGGGCTCCAAGAGGAGGAAGGGGTCCTCACCCAAGGACACCGAGACACCAGTTCCACCTGAAACATCTACTAAAGAAGATTCTGTGGAGAAAGGTCTAGAATCTGAGGAAACCAATCCAGACTCTGAAGGTGCTCCTGCAGAGCCAAGTGTTAAAGGTAGAAGTTGCTTTGATATTAAGTTGCTCATTGAGAGTAGATGTTATTAGTTAACCTTTTAATTAAGATCTTATAGATGAGATGGATAAGTTACCTTGTGATTTGTTCCTGCACAGAGTATGTAGTGTTGACTATTAAAATTAATATATTGCAGGTGTGGGGAGAAGAACAGTGGGTAAAATCCCTCGTCTTGAGGGCCTGATGAAGAGAAAACCTGCACTAAGGCCGACAACTCCTAGTAATAAGATCCTTTATACACAAAAACAAAATATTTTTCCAGTTCCTATATTATTCAAAATACAGTTTCTTGTTCTTGTTTAGTTCGCTGTTTCACTTGAGATCATTACATAACACATGTAAACAAACATTCTGAGCTCTGCCCTGGAGTAATGTATTTACAAATCACTCTTCCCTAGACTTCAAGAAACTCCACGAGGCTCACTTCAAAAAGATGGAGTCCATTGATTCCTATGTCCAAAGGAAGAACAAACAAATGGAGGTGCTCAGGAATTCTGTCAAGGAGCTGAAGGTAACAATGAGAGTGAAACCCTGGCCTGTCAAATAATAACAACCAGTGTTGTTGTCCTTAAAGGGATTGTACACCCAAAAATGAAAATTCTGTCATCCTTTGCTCGCCCTCATGTCGTTCCAAACCTGTATAACTTATTTTATTCTATGGAACATAAAATCAATTATTTTGAAGAATGCTGCTAACCAAACAGTTTTAGTTTCCATTGACTTCCACTGTACGGTGGAAAAAAATGTAAACAATATTAAACTAAAATAAAAACAAACAAACAATGGAACCAAGTTCCACTGAAGAAAATAGGTTTGCAACGAAATGGAGATGAGCAACAATAACTGATGTAGCTGACAGAAAAATTACTATTTATTAAATATTTTATTTATATATAAATGTCACTGGTTTGAACAGTGTAGTTTCAGTTCCAAATGTTTTATTTAAAAGCGGTTTATTTATTTTTGCAATTTCAGACTCTGTCAGAGAAGACACTGATGAAATCGGCTGAAACAAAGGCTCAAACTGTAAGTCACCAAAAAGCTTGAATATCAGCTGTACTATTAATCTGTGTGTCATCATGCTTCATTGTGAATTCGTTGTCAAATAGTGTCATTTTTATAATACTGGAAAAAAAATCTTACATCTTGTTCAAATAGAATCATATATATTGTGTCTGAGCCAAACAAGTGTGTTCTTTCTAGAACATTGACCTGAAATTATAAGCAAACTTTGGTGTTGTCTCCCATTAGAAGGTGCCTGCTAGCAGAGTGTCACTCTTCAGTCCTGGAGTGCAGGAGAAAAAAACATTGGCAGAAAAACGCAGGCTCACTCAGCAGTCTGCCAGCAAGTCTGCTTTGAAGGACAGCACCACCTTCAGGCCAACTGTCCTCACCACTAATAAAATCAATGTCCGGTAAGTACATCAATGGGCTCTAATTCACTTAAGTTTATAATGCTTTTAGTATTGAAATTGAGGTGCTGAAGCCAAGCATTGACAACTAATGGAACATAGTTTATTATAATGTAACCAATTTCTATAGCTGTACTTTAATGTTGACTGATGCGTTTTCTTCCCAAGGTTCTCGCAGACCACTCGCGATAACGAATATAAGCGTTCGCTGGTAAAGACTCCAGCTCGTATGTCTCCTCTCATCCCTCTAACCTCCACTCCAGGGAGGAAATCGGATGTTCATACCAAACCTGAACTTAATAAAAGTGCTGGTGCCATCAAAACACCTGGTAAGAGTAATGGCATTACATTGCGCTAATCATTTATCATCAACAACAAAAAAAGATTTTATGAAGCATTGGTTTTAATTGTTGTTTTGCTTTTTTTTACAGGAGCTACTCCATTTGTTTTTAATGGGAACAACAGTATATCAGTCACCCCTGGTGTCACCAAGAAGAACACATTTGATCTGAAGGCCAGTCTCTCTCGTCCACTCGCCTACAAACCACACAAAGGTATGTCCACACTCAGACAAAAATATGGATTAAATACCCAGAACTTACATGTCAGGCAGTGCTTACTTGAATTGAATTGTATCTGCTTGCTTTTCATTGTCTTCATTTACCTCTGCAGGAAAACTGAAGCCATTTGGAGCTCAAGAGGAGAACACAGCACTTAATAAATCTCAGACTGTTCCTTCACACCAGAAAAACTATAAACAGCACCAAGTTCAAACCAGGTGAGATGCTTATATTAGTTGTGTATTGATTGGTTACTACTGTTCAAAAATTTAGGGTCAGGTTTTTTTTTAAGAATGCTTTTATTCAGCAATAATGCATTTAACTGATCAAAAGCGACAGTAAGGACTTTCACATTGTTACAAAAATTATATTTCAAATAAATGCTGGTTTTTAACTTTATATTCAAATCTTTAAAAACAAAGTATCAAGGTTTTCACAAAAATATTAAGCAGCACATCTGTTTTCAAAACTGATAAGAAATTTCTTGAGCAGCAAATCAGCATATTAGAACAGTTTTAAATTGTAAACAATATTTCACAATATTATTTATTTTACTGTATTTTCATCAAATAAATGCAACTTTGGTGAGCATAAGAGACTTCGAGAGCATAAAAAAAAAAATATTACGACCCCAAACCTTTAAACTCAAGCATACATTTGAATTTCCTGTGTCTCATTATCTGAAACTCCTCCACATTGCCTTTTCATTTTCAGAGAGGAGCGACGTGCCAAGCACACAGAAGACCGAAAACAAAAGAAAGAGATGATGTTGGGTACCAGACGAGGTCTGGTCATGGCCTAACTCCAGTGTTCTTACTGTTTTGCTATCTTAGACACTCACTGTACATGTTTAGCTTTCGTCTTTTCTATTCCAAACTTTTGTATATATTTTGCTATTCTGTGAACACTTGGTTCTTCTGTAAATGCTTGGTTAATACGCTTAGTATGAGGTGAGGTCATCCAACAAAAGCGTTCATTTTTTTTTAAATCCATTTATAGATGAAGATTTTATATTTCTTAAATTGTTTTGATTTTATGTGTAAAAAGAAAGTGTTCCCCTGATGTATTTTTAGTATGAATGCTTATTTGTACTGGACTTTAATTAATTGTAAAGACAAAAACAGTAAAGTCACTCAAAACATTGGTCACACAAAATGTTTATTTGAACTTGAGCGATATTCATAAATGATCATTTTGTACTACTTTGTCTTAAATGTGGTCATTTTGTGTTTGTATATAAGATTTTGGCCTTCAAAAAATGTCCATTGAAGTTTTTATTAATAAATTGGTGTCTGTCTGTCATCTATGATTGCTGAATCTTGTTGAATCCAGTTAGACCTCTGGGTTTCTCTTGTAAAGCTCATATGCAAACTCCTCTGTGTGGGCAAGGTCACTGCACAGACCAATGAAGTCAATCTCCAGCTGAAATGGGCCGTCTGCTTTATCCCCCAATGTAAAACCAATACTCTTTACCTAAGAGTACAAACAAGTTTTGATTTAATGTATGTTATAATGCTCATAAATATATCACCAGAGGAAAAATAAGAACAAAGATAAAATGCTAATATCAATTACTAGATAAAGTACGAGGAGACGAGAAAGCCATGCTGACCTTATCTAACCAGAGGACATGCTGGTCATCCTGTATTCTTCCCCGGCTGGAAAGGAAAAACTTGGAGAATGGGATCTGTAAAAGTGTTTTACAAATAACAGATAACAAGTTAGGACTAAATATTACTGCCATTCAAGTGTTTTGGGTTAAGATTTTTTTTTTTTTTTTTATGATTCTGATGAACAATAAAATTTATAAGAACATCATTTATTTGAAACAGGTAAATAAATATATTAGTTTAAAAAAAACTGACCCCAAACTTTTAAACAGTAGTGTAAAACAGATTGATTTGGATGTACTTTCATATGAACTGCAGATGAAGTGTTTTGTAGATGTACATTCATGTAAATTTCTTAAGACCTACCTTGACATCCTGCCAGTAGGGTCCCCCTCTAGTGTAGAGGAAGTAACTGTAGATGTCATCTCTCTGATGAGAAAAGAAGGTCTCCGCAGACATGTTTACCATCCATGGTCTTCCATCTCCCCGAATACGCATATGTAACGTGTTGAAACTTGACCAGTCATAGTATTTTTTTCTGTCAAATGAGGCCTGCAAAACAAAGGAATGTTTTAAAGGTCAAATTACAGTATTGCTCCTTTACTGCTCACTTTAAATGCATGCAAATAACAAACCCTAAAGCTGTGTTTCTCAATACTGCTCTCTTCTAATATCTTACTCTTATGTAACATGCAATTCATGAATTATAGTGTCTCAAGTGTACTTTCTCCATAAATTGTACAATTATAAATTGAAAACACACCTACATACTACCATTCAAAAATTTAAGAGTTTTATAACATTAGGATGCATTAAATTAATCAAAAGTGACACAAAGACATTTATTGTGTTACAAAGATTTCTATTTCAAATAAATAATGTTCTTTTGAACATTCTATTCATCAAAGAATCCTGGAAAATCAAGGTTTTCACATAAATATTAAGCAGCACAACAATTTTGAACATTGATGATAAGAAATGTTTCTTAATATGTACCAAATCAGCTTATTAATAATTTCTGAAGGATCATGTGACACTGAGGACTGGAGTAATGGCTGCTGAAAATTCTGCTTTTCCATCACAGGAATAAATGACATCTTAAAATGTATTAAAACAGAAACATTAATTTAAAATTGGGGTTTTTTTTATAGAATTTTTAATCAAAGTCTCGGTGAGCATGAGAGATTTCTTTAAAAAAAAAAAAAATTCCAAAGATTCTGTCTAAACCTTGTTTTTCATGCAATTTGTACAGATCAGATGGGAGTTTAATAAGCAAAGGAAATTAAATTTAAATGGAGTAAGTCATTATATAACAGTTTTATCTACACTTTTCCATAATATTTTTAAAATCACCTGTTGAACAAATAAATTGGTGGCTATCAATGTCATGTACTGTACAAAGATTAGTCATTAACCCATGCAGAAATAAGAAAAGTACACAAAAACGAAAATGATGAACAAGGAATTGAATAATGGATCAGATGGAGGGATGTCCGATCTTGGCACTGACCAGCGGCTGTTTGGAGCGCAGAGTGCAGTATCCACTGTATCGAGTCTCTCCATCACGGGGAGGTGTGGAGCACAAGGTCCCATACAGCATACACGTGGTGTTGTTCTTGCCCAGTTTAATGTATGCCTCACTGCGACCCCCAATCTCCTGATCGGACGACACCACCCACTGACTGAGACTCTCTGGTCCACGGAACTCCCACTGGACACGTGTTTGTTCTAGCATGTGATCTATTAACGGCCTTCCTTCAGGTCCAGTCCAGCGCTGGACAAACTCATCCTTCAACAACCCAATGTGCTTCTTGATACCCTCCACACCTTTGGAGAAATCAAACTGTATCTTTTGCCAGGGCCAGCGGGTGTCTGGAGGCTGGCCTGGCCTGCGGTAATCACGCTCATAGATGCTCCTGCTGCTCAGTATAACTGAGCATCTCAGGGTAGATGGCAATAACAGAGTCTGTCTGTGAATGACACCATAAACTCCAAACAGAGTTTTTAATGTTGTTTTTGACACAGCCATTTGCTAGTAGTAGCTCTTGCTTTCAGACCAGGCATCCAGTAGATTCCTTAAAAAAATAAAACAAACATATTTAGTGAAATGCCTTTTTTAAATTTACCATCATATATCATGTCAGTTGATCTTCTGGATTCAAATGTTTTCACTAATCCAAATCAAGATGACAGTCATCTAAAGCAGGGCTTTTCAAACAGAGGGCTGCAAGGAAGTCCATGTTCATTCAATCATTAGTAGCCTTTTGTCAAATCATTACACTGCAAGGTAGAATAAGAACTTAACCATGCTATTTCTAAATGTCTATATAGTCTAAAATAATTAGATAAATAGTACAAGACAGATTAAAATAATTCTGTAAATAATTCTGTAAATAATAAAAATTATATTTAAATAGATGAAAAATTATTTAAAACAATTAAGAAAAAATATATTTAAATAGATGAAAAACAGTACAGTACTAAAGTAAATTATGTAGAACTATGTAAAATATGTAGAACTGTAAGTTAATAAACACTAAATATTTTCCAGATAATATTTTAAATGGGTTCATGGTATATCAATTTAAATAACTATTAATTGGGTCTTTATACATGAAACTATATGGCTGGATTTAAAATTTTAGGATGGGGGTCTCCTGGGATCAAAAGATTGAAACCCATTGCGGCACATAACACCGTCTCCTTTTGTTGCCAACACTTACACGTTGACTTGGATGAGCAATAGGAATAAATCTCATTCGACTTTAAATGACATTCACAAGTCAACAAATACAAGAGCCACTGCATGATTACATATTTTTATCACGACAGTTGGTTGTAACAGCTATGTTAAAACACCGAGTGTAACCACATTTATCATAAATAAAAATACAAAACTGAATGAATAAGCATAAAATATGGCTTGAAAAGCAACTAAACGACTAACAAATATCATTATAATTTTCGCCAAATGTATGTATACAGATAATGCATACTTATTAGATACAGCGCATTTCTGATCCTGTATGTGTAGTCGATGTTTATTGGGGTGACGTGTGCGCATGCGTAGTGTAGCTCTAGCGCCTTTGTACGGAGGATTGCGGCGCTGCTGTTTAAACACACACACAGGGGAGCCAGGCAGCTAACCATGGTGAATGTAAAGAAACGGAAAGGTCGGGTCGTGATTGACTCTGACTCGGAAGATAGTGCAAGCGATGATAATTTGGATCAGGTAGGAATATCGTGAATGTGATCCAAAAACCTCGCTGTTTACCGATCGCTGAGGCACTAAGGTGTCAGAACAGTATGTGTGTGTTGAAGTCCCATGCTAAGTGATGTGGGAAAGCTAGCTGGTTAGCAGGGGCCTGTATTGTGGCGTCGTGTTGGTTCTGAGACAATTGCACCTGATTTTTACATATTTGACGCGCTTTTTGTTGCCGCCTGCAGTACGCGGGAAAATCGGCTTTACAAAAGTGGCCGCGTGCGTTTGGTTTAGAACCTTTTCTGCTTCATGACGTCACAGCGCCGCGGCTAAACTTCTATTTCGGTTGTGGCTAGAAAGATGACGAGAAACTAGAGCGGACTGAAGGTTCTAAAACACATCCCAGAAAGCAGCTTTTTAATTCTGCAATTAAAAGTCACATGATACGTAAAAATAATATGGGGACATGCTCAATAATAAAGTTTTAGCCATGTACCACAAAATTGACCTTTTTCACATTTCCAGGTTTCTCAGCAGCATATTTGGGCTAACTTCAAGAGCAGTGAGTGGGTAACACAAATACATTTTTTTGCATTCCCATTTGCTCAAATAGCAAAGGAAAAACTCCACAATAGTGTTTTCATGACTTTCAAAACAAGGGAAACAAAATGGAGAGAGACTGATTACGGCAGTCAAGAGAGAACGATGTTAAATTTACTGTCCCTCCCACAGGCGCTGCTTTAGAAACACTCTTGCATTAGCGTTAACTAATACAAAGTATAGTGTTTTAAATGTATATACTTAAAAAAATATAATATATACATACAAAACTTTCAAGGATTTACGATGCTGATGACCATTAAATGCATCATCAGTCTTGTGAAAAGGTCCATATGATCATGCTTGTGAGGGAACACCATGTAAAATATAAAATGTATCTGTATAGTTTCTTGTATAAAGACCCAATTTATTTTGTAAATAAATACATGAATAAAAATTATTGAAATGTCTTAAACATACTTTAGAAAATATTTGGCTTCTTTTAAGTTATACTTCTACTATCATAGTACTGTACTGTTTATTTTTGTCTGTTTATTTATTCAAATATTTGAATCTTTTTTTATTCATTCGAATCTAATTTGATCTAATTTTTAAATCAAACTGTTATTTTATTGTATTTTTATAAATCGAGTTATTTACTTCTTATAGTCTTCTATAATTTGCATATTTTCATTCTATTAAATATTTATTGTTACATTTTTACACAGTTTTTCATTAAAATTTTGACACCCTAGCACTCCCTTGTTGTCTCCTGGGGTCCCTGGGCCCTATTTTGAAAACCCCTGGTGTATGGTGAACAAATTAATTTGAACCATTATACGCCCCCTATAGGCAGCACTCCCTAGTGCATGTTTCAACAACCTGTGCATTTCATTTTCATTTCAATGGTGTTGACAAATAACAGAGCTAGCCAGCTAGCAGACAAACGGAGCCCAACACAAACACTAACAGAAGTCTGATCACTGACACCTATATAGAAATGCAAGCACTTTGTGAGTTTCATGCACTTGAGATTGCATGCATAGGATATGCTGAGAAGTTTGAAAGTGAAAAGCTGAAATGTTATGAATGCTAACAGATTCAATAAGTACCATTGGTCTCAAACACAGGTCATAATTGGACTAAAACCCCCATGCCCAGTGGAGTTTGACATCTGTCTGTGCATTAGATTCTGCCATATATTAGCTTGTTATTGAGAGTGTTGGATTATAGCTATCCCAAATCCCTCTGTGTTATGTGTTCTAGTACTTCAGGATAAAATTAGCACATAAGCAGACACCCTGACAGGCACACTCACATATCACTATTCAGGTTCATTAAAATAATAGTACAACTGCTTTTGTTCTGCATAATAGCTGTACAGCATTATTTCTGCCACCACACCTGCCCTACAAGCATAAAGCAATATTTTGTGGTGGAGGATAGATTCCATTATGACAGCTTGAGCATTTTCTGTTTTTTTTTTTTTTTTTTTTTAATGAACAGCAAAAAATGGTATTCTCCAAGTACAATAAATAAAAATTGGTGCTTGAAAAGAATTGTAATTTTCAATCTTCCTCTGCTTTTTGCAGGAGCTGCTGTCTCTTGCCAAGAGAAAGCGTGTGGATTCTGATGAACAGGAAGAGCCTGTTAGTAAACCTGCCGCCTCCACAGACTCTGAGACATCAGACAGCGATGATGAGGTATAAAGCCTTTCTATTATCAAATGTAGGTGTTGATTTTTTTGGGTCATATTACATTACTTCACAAATAAAAGGACTATGCACTAAATTACCATCACAGATTTGCCGCATGGTAATACTTATGATACTAATGGTATTCCAGGATGCCTGCTAAATCATTTAAACAGCTCCTTACCATCGCTGCATATGAATTGCGTACTGTCTGAGTAGGTACTACATTTGAATATGAACGAACTTTGCAATCGTTAAAAAATAATGGTCTATATAGTGTCAGTATGAAGAGTATGAATGAAATTCAGATGTACTAAATCCACAATGTTGTTATTGTCATGTGACCTACCAGCATCAGTTGCGTCACTTCACTGGCATTCATAAATCCTCTCCCGTGGCCTCATGTTTGTGTCCATTGAATACGCACTCCAGAATCACTGAAGTAGTTAGTCATCTGGGTACTTTTGCATACTGTGAATTGGGATACTGCTCTTTTGTTGTGCTGTTTTTTTGCATACTGTATGGTATGGAAAAGTGTTGCCATTCAGATATCGAGGTGCTTTGTAGGGTAAACTTGTTTGACAACCTGAGGCTTGATATTTTATTTTTCTCACTGAAGGTTATTCCATGTATAAGCTGGTATTTTGTGAAAGCACATTTCCTCATTTCAGGATGTTGTGGTCATTTAAATAGTAGCTTCTTAACTAATAAACATAGAAAAGTGCAGTTGTCATTTTAGGTCTTGATCATTTCAGTGGCAATCAGTGTCTGACTGGGGGAGTTCATTTGAAATGCTTTTATTATGAGTCTGAAAGAAACCCTTAGTGTCCATGTGAAAAGGTGTTTGTAAATTAAACGTGTTACCGTTGTGTTCTGTTGATCTGTTAGTGGACTGTTGGAGGCACTAAAACCAAAAAGAAAGGGAAGCCTAGCAAAGGGCCTGAAAAGAAGAACACAGTCAAGAAAAGAAAGGGCAAGGCGGCTTCATCCGGCAGCTCAAATGGAGACAGTTCAGCAGAAAGCTCGGCTCCAGAGGAGGGTAAGGCAGCGATTTGGATTCTCTAATGCTGTGTTTACCAATACAACACTGGAACTGGAAGAGTAAAGTTGTTTCTCCCTGCTTTACGTTTTTTAGGTGAGGTGTCGGACTCTGACAGTAACAGCTCATCCTCCAGCTCAGATTCCGACTCGTCATCAGAGGATGAGGTTTTCCGCGACGGTTATGGAGACGATTTAATGGGAGATGAGGAGGACAGGGCCCGGTTGGAGCAGATGACGGAAAAAGAAAGAGAACAGGAGCTGTTTAACCGTATAGAGAAGCGAGAAGTTCTTAAGAGGAGGTGAGAAGAATTTCAAAGCAACTTGAATTTCTTGAATTTCAGAGGTGGGTAGTAACGAGTTACATTTACTTCGTTACATTTACTTTAGTAAATGTTTTGGGTAACTAATACTTTTGGAGTATATTTAAAGATGGGTACTTTTACTCTTACTTAAGTAATTTTTTGGGGAAAATCTGTACTTTTACTTCGTTACTGTGGGCGACGCTCCTCTCGTTACTTTATCTTAATGCAATATAAGTTATAAATGCTTCAGTTTATTCCAAACGCAGCGTGTACTTTTCTTTTGCCAATGAGCAATGCTCATTCGCGAATGATTCATTCTTTTGAGTCAATTCTGTTCAAAGTCTTGATCAAACCAGTTGGCAAACCAGTGAATTGGTTCGAGAATCCGTTTGAACGATTCATTCAGTTCCCTTCAGCGCACGCTGAGCGTCTGAAGCGGTTCACTCAGAGTTGTAACAGAAAGTTTAAGAACATCAAGAGCGTTGAAGACGGGGCTTTGGATCTGCACTGAATTGAAAGCAAATCTGCAAAGGATATTGTTTGCTAGCGATGAAGATCTTTATTAGATGAACACTGCGTGTGCTCTATGGTTCGACAGGTATAACTTAGGCTACACTCGATTACAGTACACGATACCACTATGACATTATTTTGTTGTACGTGTAACTTATAACAGAGGGGAGCCAAGTTGAATGCAGCTTCCAAAAGACAAAATAAAATAGCCGATTAATATTTTCTATATTTGATACAATCACAACGGCGTGAGAACATTCAGGGAGTCATATAATCAGCTGCTAAATTCAGATCTTTGTTCGCTGGCTGGCGCTGAGCTAGAGACGGACACATTTTTACAGCACTGCGCTTTATAACCAATCACACATGATTCTGTTGAGCTTATGAATGCAGTGGCAGATGTGTGTACGAATCTTTAAATAAGATATTGATTTCACAGTGTTAACAGTTTTAGTGATTTTAATGGGAGTTTTTGAGAGTGGTTGAACTCTGTCAGTGAAAATGTTCTTTGATCATGTAAATGTTCTTTGCTCTCTTTCTGTACAATGAAAGATTAGCCGTTTTTATATCACATTAACTTTCAATGTTAAATTCACATTTAATATAAAGATATGAAATATAAATGTTATGGCATGACACCCATATCTGTTACTTAAGTAAACAGACAGCTTTTTATGCATAGTTAATAGATTACATTATTAGGCTACTTTGACCATCGCATATTATCTAACATCATATATGAAGGTGAGAATCGAGATATTTCATGATATGGTTCATGCGTCTGGGAATGTTTCTAATAAAAATGAAAAAAATAAATAATGCTTAAAAATAATTTGCCAATATGCTGTTGTGGCTGCTGTGTGTCAGATGATGAATTTTCATCAGCTGTTACTCCAGTTTTCAGACTCATGATCCTTCAAAAAATAATTATAATATGTTGATTTATTGTGATGGAAACAGTTTTGCTGCTTAATATTTTTTTGGAACCTGTGACATTTTGTTTAGGATTATTTGATGAATATAAAGCTAGAAAGAACATCATTGATAGTAGATCAACATATTGGAATGATTTCTGAAGGGTTATGTCACACTGAAGACTGGAGTAAAAGCTGATAAAAATATATATATATATATATATATATATATATATATATATATATATATATATATATATATATATATATATATATATATATATATATATATATATACACACACACACACACACACACATATACATTACATACATTTTATCTATATATCTAAATAAAAATAGAATATAGATATTCAGTATGTGACCCAAAGTAACTAGTAACTAACTACTTTAGTGTTTTTTTTATTTTTATTTTTTTTATCCGATACTTTTTTACTCTTACTCAAGTAACTATTCAGACTAGTACATTTACTTTTACTTGAGTACAGTTTTTGGGTACTCTACCCACCTCTGCTGAATTTATAGGTCTTAACATACAAGAAAATGCAGAACTGAGAAATTAGTCTATGGCATGTTTTTTAGGGAGGGGTTATCTCATCTAGTAATTAATTATTGCTTTATTATTATTATTTATATATTATTAGTATTTATATTAGTTGTTATGGGTGGTGTTGTTTTTTTTTATAAAGCTGAAAATTATTTTTAAAAGTTTTAATTTTACTTTTAAAATGAGTACGTTTTATTCATTTAATCATTTTAAAAATTAGGAAAATGATTTTTAAAAGTTTTAATTTTACTTTACAATATCAACACTGGTTGTATCGTGCAGAAATAATTTAAATCTAGCTATGAATGATGGCAGAATTGAAATAATTTGCAGAGAAACTGTACTTCTCAATTAATAGCCCATGCATTTCTCCCAAAAAGGTTTGAAATCAAGCAAAAGCTGAAAACGGCGAAGAAGAAGGAAAAGGAAGAAAAGAAAAAGAAACAGGAGGAGGAGCAAGAAAAGAGAAAACTGTCTCAGGTCCCTGACACTCAGGTGGTAAGTAAACTGTGTAGCCAATTAGTCTTTCCTAAAATATAAATGCAAATATGGTGTGATATTCATGTTTTCTCTGTCGATTCATGCAGGTGATGTCCCATAACAAAGAGAGACGGATCAAGAGAGACGAGAAGCTGGACAAGAAGTCACAGGCCATGGAAGAGCTGAAAGCAGAAAGAGAGAAGAGGAAAAACAGAACCGGTATGATTAATTACTTAAAATGTATTACTGTTCATTAAAAAAAATATATATATGTGTACAGTAAGCAGAATAAAGTGGCCTTTGCAAAAAATTAGTTTTCCATAGCCAGAGCTGCTAGTGTCAGATCTGTAACCTCTGACCTTTCAGCTGAGCTCCTTGCCAAAAGGCAGCCACTGAAGACAAGTGAGGTCTACTCTGATGATGAAGAGGAGGAGGAAGATGATGATGACAAGTCTTCAGTAAAGAGTGACCGCAGCTCAAGGTCGTCATCTTTTGATGAAGAGGAGGAGTAAGTATTAGACAATACATTAACCTTCTTAGTAGGGGTGACCCCGAATAGTTGAAGATTTGATGCTTCGATAGGAGAAGCCTGATTCGACTACCAGTCTTGCAGTCAAATATTCGCAGAGGTGTTATGATCATGCCATTTTGGCTATATGGGGGTGCTCAAATGTCTGATTTCACATAGAACTACCGGTTTTCTCCCAATAAGTTAATATTCAGCTTGTTATGACAATGCTGTAAATAAGAATCCAAAAAGAAAGAAGCTTTAAATAAATGTTTTAATGTCAGTGAATAAATCCAACCACCCCTATAGATTTAGGTTAAGTTAAGATTAATCTTTTGACTGCACTATTTAAAACAGTAATATTGTGAAATATTATTACAATTCAAAATGCAAATTATTCCTGTGATGGCAAAGCTAAAGGCTATTTCAGGTTTATTATCAATGTTAAAAACTGTTTTTAGCATGTTTATCAACTATGCACCTGTATTTTAGGAAAGAAGAGGCTCCGCCCAAGTCCCAGCCAGTGTCATTACCAGATGAGCTGAATCGGATCCGGCTGTCCCGGCACAAGCTGGAGCGCTGGTGTCACATGCCATTCTTTGCTAAAACTGTCACTGGTTGTTTTGTTCGAATTGGCATTGGAAACAGCAGCAGCAAGCCTGTTTATCGGGTCAGTGAAAAATTTCTCATCCTTTTCATGTTATAAACATCTTTCAGCTTTTATGACTCCACAAACAATTGCAACCTGAAAGCACACATTTTAAGATACAAGATGCAATATACAAAGTTATTGATTGACAGTTTCTGAAATGAACTCCTGCAGGTGGCTGAAATAATTGATGTGGTGGAGACGGCTAAAGTTTATCAGTTGGGGTCCACACGGACAAATAAAGGCCTTCAGCTCCGGTACCTTTGCACAAGAAAACTAATTATATATGCATTCATCTCTTAGTCTTCCACCCCTCATGTAATGTGTCATGTTTGCAGACATGGAAATGACACGCGAGTCTTCAGACTTGAGTTTGTGTCCAATCAGGAGTTCACTGAAAACGAATTCATGAAATGGAAAGAGGCGGTAAGTTTCATGTAGTTGCATTTTAGGTTAATCGTAGAACTGCAGTCAACCTATGGCATTATGGGATTGCATGACCAGTAGTAACCTTGTTGCTGCCCCATAGATGATTTCAGCAGGAATGCAGTTTCCTACTCTGGATGAGATCGCCAAAAAAGAGCAGTCCATCAAGGAGGCGGTCAACTACAAATTCAATGACAAAGACATTGAGGATGTACGTCCCAGTGACATCATTTCATATTGTCCTTAATATAGAATGTTTGGATGGTTGTCTTTTTTTATCAATGTATAACAATGTGGATTTATTTTATTTTTTTATTAATACAGATTGTCAAAGAAAAAGACAGATTCCGAAAGGCTCCACCAAACTACGCCATGAAGAAAACGCAACTTCTCAAAGAGAAGGTTGTAATGTTTGTGATATAACACAACACAAGTAGATATGCCCTTGTTTGGTGTGTTTGTTTATGTGCATATTTGTGATCTCATGCTTATCATACATAACTTGTGTGTGCAGGCCATGGCTGAGGAGAGTGGTGATGGAGAGAAGGTAAAAGTACTGCAAGGTCAGTTGAATGAGCTGGAGGAGAGGGCAGAAGCACTTGACCGACAGAGAACCAAAAATATCTCTGCCATCAGGTTAGAAACACACATACACTACTACTGCTATTGATCAATACACCATAGGTCAATAGCTTTAAATAACTTTTTCAAATGTTTTTTTGTTTTTTTTTCTGTGATTCAAAGCGGAATTTCTAGCAGTCATTACTGCAGTCTTCAGTGTCACATGATCCTTCAGAAATCATAATATGCTGATTTGGTACTCAGGAAACTATTATTATTATCAATGTTGAAATCAATTAATATGAATATAATATTATTTTTGAAATGGAAATCTTTTGTAACATTATCATTGTATTTACTGTTACTTTTTATCAATTTGGTGTGGCCTTGCTGAATAAAAGTTATGATTTCAATTTTTTATTTTTTTTATCTTACAGACCCAAAACCTCTAACCTGTCCTCTTCATAATCGTTTTCTTTCTTTCTTTTCCAGCTATATCAACCAGAGGAATAGGAGTTGGAACATTGTGGAGTCTGAGAAGGCACTGGTGGTAAGTGTTCCTGTCAGGATTTCTTTTTTTTTGAGCTGTTACTCTACTAAGGAACATTCTGGAATCTGAAATGTTGTGGTTGTTTTTCAGGCAGAGGGTCAGAACTCGAAGAACCAGCAGATGGATCCATTCACCAGACGGCAGTGTAAACCAACTATGGTGTCCAATGTGAGCATTTTTCGCTTTTATGCACATCCTTTTTTGGTATAAAAAAAAAAAAAACTGAATTCTCTCTCTTTCTTCCTCAGGCGAGAGATCCCTCAGTCCATGCTGCGATTTTGGCTCATCTCAACCAGAAGTATGGTTCCGGCTCAGGCCAAGACAACAGCCAGCAGGCTAATAAACAGGTAACACACACAAACACGCCCACAGCAACATGAGCCTGTTCTGACCTAGAATTAACTTGCTTAATTTGTGTATCATGCAGGGCCTGCCTAGCCAGAAAGACAGAGATGTTACCAAGCCAACCAGTGACCTCTCAGAGGACCTTTTTAAAGTTCATGACTTTGATGTCAAAATTGACCTGCAGGTTCCTAATGCTGGTAAGTTTGTCTCAGATCTAATAGCCATATTCGATTTTAGCACAATTCTGCAGTGCATTGCAATGCATTTGTTAAAAAGAAATGAATATGTTTGTTCAGCAAGTAAACATTAAATTGATCAAAAGTGACAGTAAAGCCATTTATAATGTTACAAATTTCTATTTCAAATAAATTCTGTTCTTTTTAACTTTCTCTTTAGAAAAGAGTCTTGAAAAAATATCTCAGTTTCCAAATAGATTTTAAGTTTGTTTATTGAGCATCAAATCAGCATATTAGAATGATTTCTGAAGGATCATGTGACACTGAAGACTGGAGTAATGATGCTGAAAATTCAGCTTTACCTTAACAGGAATAAATTATGTTTTATAAAATATTATAATAGAACAGTTATTTGAAATAGTAGTAATATAGTAAACTATGACTGTTTTCAAACCCCTAACTTTTGAACAGCTGTGTATATGATTCTGATCCTATGATCTGATGTCTTCAATTTTACAATTTATTTCAATCATCCACAGAAGCGAAGTCTTTGGCGGTGAGTTCGAATGCATTACCTGTTAAAGATGGGGCACCGCGCCGATCTCTCAACCTGGAGGACTACAAAAAGAGACGAGGACTCATCTGACCTACGTTTTTTATCCTCTCCTGCATGATTGGACACCTGTGCCGGAGGTCAACAGCTGCGGCCACCCCTGTGTGTGTGTTTGGGAAAGTGTGTGTGAGAGAGAGTGTATGATAAAGAGAAGGAATAAGTGCATACCTTTAAGACTGAGCGTGTCTGAGACTGTATGTGTGTGTGTTTCACCTGTTTGTAAGAGGAAATATTGATGAATAATGATGACTTTCAGGTCTTTTCCTGCAAAGGGTCACTTTTTGAGAGATGGAAAGTCCTGTGCGTTATTTACGGCGTGTGCAGACGTGAGAACAGAAATGCATTACCTCTGATTCTCCTTTTCGTACCAGTGTATTCAGCATATTTTGTCCCTCTCAGAAACGACCCTTTTATATCCAAGCTTGTGAATGACTATCTCAAAAGGACACTATTAAAAAAAGACAACACAAATCTTGTTTTTTTTGGAAAGTTGTAATTTGTTGTCAATAATGTGATTGGGTCTGCCCCGCTCCCTTGTTCCTCCTGAAAACGCTCTGAAGTTTTTAAACAAACATTTTCTTTTCTCCCCCAACATGCACCCCCCCCCCCCCCCAACTCATATGTAATGGGTTGCTAGGACAGTCCTGCTTAACTCGAGGAGCCGACCAATCAGAGAGGGAGTCTGCAATGACATCACACTCCCTTAATATAAACGTTTGTTTCATGTAAGACAATGATCAAATAAACATGTCTGCCATAGACAAGAAAACTTTGAGAATTGATGTATCTTTTTGTTTTTTACTGCTCTTTTTTTTCCTTACATATCCCTCTGTGTCCCTCAGAGCTGATGTAAGTGTTAATGATCATTAATTATTGATGAAGTCTTTTAGTCAGTTCTCGTATCGTTGTGGCATGCCTTGTAAATAAGCGATCTTGAGTGAGTGCGACTGAATAAAGGAGCAACTGTTTCATAATTCATGTGTTTGTGTATTTACTATTGAGACGTTTTAATTATGAAAATACATTTAATACAGTTTACAGATTACTTTTATTGAAATAATTGGGTCATTTCAGTGTTGCAGTACCTTTTGATCCCTGAAAAGGAATAGAAGACTAATTGGATGATATTGAGAATGCATTAAAAACCTATAAATAATTACCAATGTAGATATCCCTTGAAAAGGTTTTGTTTGAAACATTTTGATTAGAGAAAGCAAATACACCTGAAATATTTTAAAGAAATTTCTAGTTTTTCATATTAGAAGTTTGAAGAAGAAATGTCAAAGTAGTAAAATATACACAATATATTCTATTAATATGAAAATTAATAGATTTTGAATTAATGATTCCCATACTTTCAAATTATGAGTTTAATGTTTTATCTCTTATATCAACATACATTTAATAGGGCAACGAAAAGTTACTGCATGATAATAATGCATAGAGGTATTTATATTATATTATATTATATTATATTATATTATAAAAGACTACTGACCCAATCACAATCAGGCACAGCAAAATCATTTTCTAGTCAGGCACTGTGCAGGGCGCACTGTTATGGGTCCTTCGTGTAGTTCCTGGTCCACGTCGGTCTGGATCAGGATGAGTACCAGGATAAAAACAGTCACCGATAACCGATCAAGGGACCAGTAGACACAGTTTCCCCCAGAATCCTCCAAAACATCCCCATGCAAGATTTACTTACCGCTTTCTGAGAGATCGAGAGCCCCTTCAGGTACAAAAATATGAGCTTAAATGCAGTTATTGGGCAGAAGACGTGAAGCTGACCATGTAATGCTTAGCACTGTGCTGTCATGTTTAGCGGATGTACACTGCAAATGATCAAGTGTAATTTAATCGAGAAATAGACGAAATGTAACGTTAGCGGATAGAAATTTAAAAGTGACAGATGTCAGTTTTGTGTAAATACGTGGATTTAGATACAGTATGTAAACAAACATTGATCAGGGAGAACTATAAACAAATGTCAACTACGGATTAATAATTATTGCTGGAATATGCTTAGTATAATAAATTGATATGCAGTTTATAAGTGTTTTCATGCTAGAGGCTATAATAATTAATGCTTATTGAGAGGAGGTTACAAACTCTGGATGTGAAGTATACTTTAAGGGATGGGTTTTGTTTTCAGCTTATGTTTGCATTGAAGAAGTCAAATATTACAGATATGACTCTTCAGTGTTGGTCTCTCCGGTTCAAAAATGATCTGTTTTTCTAATAAAAATGGGAAATTATAACTTAAAAGCACAAAAATGTAATTAAGTTGTTGAATGCAGGACACTGGTGTAACATGTCATCACTCATGTCATGCATGTTTTTTATCCAAAGGATCTCAGGATGTCTTGGTTTGTTGATTTTGCCGGGAAGGCAGAGGACTTCCTAAATAAAGTGGACCAGGGTGCAGCCAGCGCTTTGATAAAAAGCACTCAGAATTCCTCGCTGTCCTACAACAGCCCTGACAGCACAGATTCGATCCAGTATGACTCTGAGGCTTACAGCTCCACCCAACAGCACAGGGACTCACAGATCTCCTCCTCATCTCATGGATCTTCAGCTTTCATCTCTGCAGTAGCTGGGAACATAAAGAAATCCAAAGCCACGGTTTTGGCCGGTACAGCTAATGTCTCCAGCACTGTGCCTTTGGGATCTAGCAGCAAGGCAACATCCAACTTTGTGCGACCCAAAAAGCCAGAAGTAAATGATGATTTGCTCTTTGACTTCTTGAATAGTTCGGACCCACCGCAGAGTGAAAGAAAGGAGGTCCGAAGAGAAACGGTGTCTAAAGTTTTGGGTCCAGCAGGTGGATCAGTTCAGACCCATATGCCCCCTATTTCTGTGGCTGGCGACCTGCAGATGGGCCCCTCTGTTACTTCAACCCCATCGTCAACCCAGGGCCTGTCCAGAAACTCCAGCCTCGGCTCTCTCTCAAACAGCTCACACAGCGTTAAAACGGAGGATGGCTCCAGAGACCAAAGCCAAGGTACAAAACATACATCATACATCATTTGGTTCATTGCATTGATCTGAGAGCAAGAAATTTGGCCTATTTTAATATTTTATATCAATGCAGGTTAACAACATTTGCTGTACTCCCCAAAACTGACAAATATAAAATTATAATATTTATATTTTTTTGTTTTGGAAGTACAATTAAAGAAATTTTTATAGAGATGGTTTGTGTATGCAAAAATGTCTATTTTTTTTGTGTGTGTGTGTGTTAAATTTTAATTAAATGCATTTATTGAATCTTTGTTTTGTCATTAAATAGCCTGTGAAGATGAAATGGCAGCAAACTTAGATGTTATTTAATTCACCTAGTTGCCAAGGCAGTATTTTTCATTTTTGTTTAGTTTGGTGTAAAGTAGTAAAATAACTAAAACTAAATAAACTAAAACTGATAAATAATAATAAAAAATAAAAACTATATAGACATAGACAAAAAAAAGCAAATTTACTAAAAATAAATGGTTAAATAAAATAAATACTAAATAAATAAAATTACTAATAAAAATACAAAAGCTAAATATTAACAAAATCTATAATAGTAAATCAATGATAATACAATGACATGCATACTATTTAAACTATTATGTCAAATATATATTTAATGTAAAAACTAAAATCAATAACTTAAATGCTAAAAATGCATTACAGTGTTACAGTATGAAACATTAATATTCATTTTATGATCTGTTAAAGTTTTCATTTAACAGTGTTATTGTGTTCAATGATACACACCTTTACTACTGTTTTGATAACATGTAGTTCATCCTCTTTGAACTTTCTTATTTTATATATTCTGTCCAGCTGATATTCATGAGAGTTTGAATCCTGGGCTGGATGTTCCTGCAGAGGCCCAGCCAGCACTGGACGTCCCACCTCAAGAGCTTCAGCAGCTGCAGCAGCAGCAGGGCCAAGAGCAGGTGATCTCCAACCTTCGTCTCGAGAACCAGCTTTTACGCAATGAAGTCTCCTCTCTCAACCAGGAAATGGCAACTCTAATCCAGAGAGCCAAAAACATGCAGGAAGGTGAGCCATGTGTTTTAAGTATAATACATACTGTTACAGCATTTATTATAAAATTATAAACATTTTATAATTTCAGTTTTCATTTTAATTTTAATATTTTATGTGCTTTTTTCTAATTTTTAGTAGTTTTATTTTTTTATATTTCTTTTTCGATTTGATTTATTTTTTATATTTCAGGTTTTATCAGGTTTAAATACTTCAGCCTAAACCGTTTATTTCAGTTAGTTGCTACAAGAACGATTCAAGTTTTTCATCTAATATTTATTTTATTTCAGATTTTATGTCAATTTATAAAAACAATTTTAATAATTTTAGTTTTAATTAACTATAACAACACTGCTATGAAGTACAAAAGCTTAGGAAGCCATTAAATGATCAAGTCCTCTACTTTTGTAGAGGTGAACCTTTCCAGGGCTCGTGCTGAAAAGTGGAACTCTGACCAGTCTCGTGTTGATCACATGGTTCGAGAGCTGAGGGCTCAGGTTGATGACCTCACAGAAGCCCTGTCTGCAAAAGATGGTCAGCTGGCGGTCCTTAAAGTACGACTGGACGAGGCGGATCAGCTACTGAAGACCCGAAGCTCTGCCCTGGAGGAGGCTCAGAACGAGAGGGTCAGGTGGGTTTCTTTGACAAATCACGGAAGCAGAAGAACACGTCTTGTTTATTTGGATCTGTATATTCTCTTTTCTGAATAAACCAACCTCTTTTGCTGTTTTTTATGTTTTAGGATTCTTCAGGATCACAGTGAGGGAAGCAGTCTTCAGTCTCAAGCTTTACAGACATTACAGGACAGAGTAAGAGATGCAGAAGCAGCAGTGAAGAGAGAACAGGAGAGCTACAGACAGATACAGGTGAGTTAACTGGCGCCAACCAGGATTTATGTGGCAAACTCCATCTAGAGATAAAAAAGATGGATCTGGTAGATCTTAATCACATGCCATTTTCTCACAGAGTGAGTTTGCTACACGACTGGCGAAGGTAGAGTCCGAGCGGCAGCAGTTGGCGGAGTCATTAACAAACGCAGAGCGTCGGGTGACGGAAGAGAAACAAAGAGCTGAGGAACTACTTCAACAGGTCAAGAGCACCCGATCCGCAGCAGAGTACACCAAACAGGAGCTTCAAGACTACAAAAACAAAGCCTCACGCATATTACAGGTCTCATTCTTTCTTTATTTTCATGTCATTTTTTATCTCTGTTTAATGAGTGTATGGAGGATCATGGTTGTTGTTCTTCCAGTCTAAGGAGAAGCTGATCAGCAGTCTGAAGGAGGGCTCAGGTCTGGAGGTGCTGGAGGGGGCCGGGGCTGGTGTTGAACTCGAAGGGCTCCGTCATGAGAAAGAGCTACAGAGAGAGGAGATTCAGAAGCTACAGGCCCAAATACAGAGCTTACGAACAGAGATACAGGTACACATGCAAGATTACAAAATATACAATCTCAGTGTAGAGTTAAGGGCTGGGTGATATGGCCTAAAATCCTGATGTTTTTGCAAGTAAAGGCCATAAGGGGTAAAAATCTTGTAATTCTACACTAAATTAACACAGCTCAATATTTAATGCATTTTACATTTATATGCGTCACTATAGTAATACATGTTAATAAATAACAATTATCTATTTTTTTATGATAATTTTTTAATGTATTTTTTTTTTTTCTTTAAACATGAGTAAATAGTTTAAAAATCTAAAATATTTATGTTAATTTCCTGCAAAATCATTGGAAATATAATAAATGTTTGATTAAAAACATGAAGAAAAAAAAACATTCATTGATTATGCTGTAGTAAATAAACACAACTAAAATCAGATCTAATTATTTTCAATTATATGAAACACTATAATAATACATAGAAATAAGTAGCATTATTTACTCACATTCTGCTAAAATATTTTATGATGAAAGACATCGAATATGTTTTATTTATTTATTTTATTAAAATATTAATACAATTAAACTATTTACAGCAAAATAATATATATATATATATATATATATATATATATATATATATATATATATATATATATATATATATATATATATATATATATATATATATATATATATACCAGGTTCGCCAGCTGTAACACCAATACAAACAGACACACACTGCATATTTGATTTTCCTCGTGTTTCCTTTAGGATCTGGAAACCCAGGCACTCACAGAGACAGAAAACTGGAGAGAACAGCTGGCAGAAGTACAGGAACAACATTCCCAGCAGATCAGAGCCAAACAGGAAATAGAAGCAGAACTGGAGAGATCCAAACAGGTACGTGATTGAGAGAGAGAGAAAAAAAAAAAAAAAAAAAAAAAAAGAGTAAACTTACACATCCAAGTTTTTAGAGTGGGTATATTGTGGTTTGTTAAATTTTTTTTATTTTAAAAAAGAAGAATATTGTGAGTAATGAGTAAATGTTGATACATTTTAATGCAGGAACTGCAGTACATTGAGGAAGAGCATCATCGCACTAAAATCACCCTTCAGGGCCGCGTCAAAGACAGAGAAGATGAGATCCAAAAGCTTAGAAACCAGGTACCCATGTAGGAATAGTAATTATGGTTTTATAATAAAATATTTTAAAAGAAACACCTGTGCACCTGCTCCAAGTGAATGTTAAAATTCCTCTGCCAGCTGACCAACAAGGCTCTGAGCAACAGCAGTCAGGCGGAGCTGGAGGGCCGTTTGCACCAGCTGACAGAGACACTGATTCAGAAGCAGACCATGTTAGAGGCCCTTGGCACAGAGAAAAACTCCCTGGTCTTTCAGCTGGAGAGGCTGGAACAGCAACTGAAGAGCCTGCAGGGTGGTCAGAACAGCGGCTCACACATCAACATGGCTGCCATGGAGGGACCAGGTCAGTGCACTGCATGATGGGAAATTCCAGAAGGACTGATTTTATGGAACTTTTTTTTTCATTTAAATTTTTTTTTTATCAAACCAGGTTATTATCATTAACTACAATTAAAACTAAAAGAATAAAAACGTTAAAATTAATTCAACTTTGTGTAAAATTATAATGAAAACAGAAAATATAAAAATAAAAGTGAATTCAAATTCATAATAAAAACTAAATTTTTCATATTAATAATAAAATCAATGCTGAATTGAACCACTTAACTGAACTCAAGTTTTTTTGACTAGAATAATTGAACTTTTGATACTCTGAAGCCCAACATGATTGTGTGTGACTGTTTTTGTGTGTATAGGTGCTAGGCAGAGGAACACACCAATCCTGTTTAATGATGCAGACGGACCGGGTACAGGAGTGTATGGGAAGGTTCGTAAAGCGGCCAGCACCATCGACCGCTTCAGGTAATTGAGTCCCTGGAAATCCTTTTTGTGTGTGTTTGCCAAATGTATTTTACAGTGTGCCAATAGTATTAAAATGTGTGTGTTTTACTCACATCTATTCCTCCAGTATACGTCTAGGAATCTTTCTCAGACGTTACCCCATGGCCAGGGTTTTTGTTATTATTTATATGGTGAGTACACGGCACATTAAGGAATACTTCAAAGTTACAATGAAGAATTAAAAGTTTTAAGGAAAAGCTGGATGAGGTTGTGTTTATTTATGTTTCTTAATCTATGTTTTTCTATCCAGGCACTACTACACCTTTGGGTAATGATTGTCCTTTTGACATACACACCAGAGATGCATCACAATCATCCCGATGGGAGATAAAGGACTTTCTACCTGTAATAACACATAATAACCTGTTTGAGATTAGTAAGGGTTAATAAAGGTTAAGCTTCGGGAAATTTCAGGCTGCTGTACAGTGGCACAGTATGCATTCATCTTCAATTTGCACACATGCTGTTGGCGATTTCTTTCTCTCTCTCTGTTACTCAGTTTCTCTCGCATTTCCCCTCATTCGCCTCATTTATTTTCTGTTTTGGCCCATACATGATTGAATGCTTTCAGTAAAATTTGGCGTGAGTGTTGAGAACAGTATAAAGTGAAATATTTAAGGTGTAATTTAAAGGTGTGGTTTTATTCAGTTGAGAATCTTTTGATGTTTTATTCATCTCTGTTTCATGCAAATGTAATCATGATTATTTTTGTTACAGGAAATAACAGGATTGTATTCCTCACACTGTAAAGCAGATTTATCTTAATAAATATTAACATGGACATAATCTTAATTCTCCCAGCTACTGTACTTTTGTGACTCTGTTCTTATTAGTACTCAGTGGTGATAATGAGGAAAATGTAGAAGTTACTACAGTAAATGTATTATATTTTATAATTCATTATAATACAAATAACACATTTTAATATCTAATAAATTATACATACATGCATGATTATATATTATTCAAAATTTGAGGGTTGGTAAGATTTTTTTTATTTGTCTCTTATGCTAACCAAGGCTGCATTTTATTTAAAAATACAGTTAAAACAGTAATATTGTGAAATATTATTACAATTAAACATTTTTTTTAATGTATTTAAAGGTATTTATTCCTGTGTTGCAAAGCTGTATTTTCAGCAGCCATTATTCCAGTCTTCAGTGTCACATGATCCTTCAGAAATCATTCTCATATGCTGATTCGGTGCTTGAGAAATAATTGAGTTCTAGTGTATGTAATATACTTATAAATATTGTCATAAAAAAGTCATCATATAATATATAAATATTGTCATATCTGACACACCCAAAAAAAAAGCTTCGATTATGGCCTCAGGGATATTAGACAGACTTGGCCAAAAGAAAAGTTGGAGTGGTTTATCACATGATTGCAAGACTCTTTCTGTCCAGTGGCGTCGCTGTTAATGCGTGGAAAGACTGTGTTGGTCCTCCACCGTCCCATAATCCATCTGTGCTGTCCACGTCTCCGCTGACGGATGATTAGTCCGGCTGTGGTGGCCGCGGTCGAGCTGGCATTTAATCAGCGTGAAAAACATAGCGACCCAAAACAACCCCTTACCAGAAACCTGCCTGTCCATGTGTGGATATAACCCGTCGACCAGATCTTCGTGAATCCTGTGGATTTAACACGTTTAACCCGGCTTTCTGTCTTTGTTTATGTCATGAAGTTTTGAACCAGCTGGAATCCGGATGCGCCGCTGATTAATCATTATTACGTTTATTAAAAACAAACCAGCGTGAAACGCTAGTTATTATTAATTAGCTTGAGTACATGAAGCCCTCGCTCGCACGGATCTGTGCTGTCAATGCAATGTGTGTCTGAGAGGCCCGGGTCGGTGATTGAGGGTCAGATCCGGCTCGGCTCATCATGTCGTCTTGGCTGGGAGGGTTAGGCTCTGGCCTGGGTCAGAGTTTGGGTCAGGTCGGGGGAAGCTTGTCTTCTTTCACCGGGCAGATCTCTAATTTTACCAAAGATATTCTGCTGGAAAGCGCCGAGGAAGTTGGAGGTGAGTTGACAACAGTCAAGATATCGTTTCACTTCCCATACAGACATTTAGCACTTTTACAGTGTTTGTACAGTATGGCCAGCTGTTTTGTTATATAGTTGTCTATTATGCGTTTATATTTAATGATCACAACTGTAGACTATACTAATGAATGTAACAGTTTTATGATCACTGGTTTATGAACACAATCCAGTAATGCTTGTTAATCTCACTGTGAAATGTGCTAATTGTTTTTGTCTGATTATTGAGATGTGACTAAACTTTAGCAGTTTTTTTTTTTAAAAGATGTGATTTTCTATACAAATAAATAAAAATAAAAATATATATATATATATATATTGGCATCTGGTCAAAGAAATTAAAAGGAAAGTGCTCTCAGAAATGAAAATTATTATACTTTTCCAAACCCAAATGACTGACTTTCTGAGGAACACAAAAGAAAATGTTAGGGACCTGCAGCCTCTTTGGGTAAACTGTCCCTTTAAGATTTCCATTGTCATTCTCTACAAATGTCATATGATGCTGCAGTGCGCCAAAGACTATAGAATACCCTTAAAGGGACTTTGAGTGCGCTTATGCATTGGGCTGAAGTAATTATAGTAAGACACAGTTAGAGGTTTGTTTGCATACAGTCGCTGAATCCCTATTAGACGTGTAGCTTCGGCTGGAGTTTAGGCACTTGATCTTAATCCAGAAAGTGCTGGATGTTTCTTTCTTTTGTGAATGAGGACTTAATATTAAGAACTGGTGTGTATCTCTGCCTTGGTCCTTGTATCTGGTTCAGTAATTTTGCAAACACAGAAGTACAGTTTTTTTTTTTTTTTTTTATTAAACCAACAATATGCCCTTTTTGCCCGTTGGAGGAGTGGACAGACACACACAGAGCACACTGAGAACTTTGATCAGCAGCTTCCAGCAAAGCAGACAGACCTTGAGTCTATATGTCATGTCTCACGATTTATCGACCTGCCTGTTTTAAAGCAGACTTACAAAAAAATCACCTGCTTTTGTTGTCTTTCAGATTATACTGCATAAAGGTGGTGTGCCAACTTTACCAAAAGTTATGTTTGTTAACATAAGGTGTCATGAAAGCACTGAACAACATTTAATAATATACGCTAACTGTAATATTATTTATTGTTAATTCTTGTTCATTCCTTGTACATTCCTATGAAAGAGATTTTTAATCTCAGAGAGTCTTTTCTGGTTAAAACATTGAGTAATAATAATGGTAAAGTTAATATCTGTAACTTGAAATGTTAAAAATATATTAGTAGCTAGGCCTATATGTAAAAATAACCATAACAAAGTAGATTAAACAATATTGTTCATTGCTATTTCATGTCATCTATTGCATAAACTACTTTTAACATATAGAAACTTATTGTAAATTGTTACCAGTGGTATATTGGCAATGTTTTTCGGCTGGCTGCTTGGAAGTGGCAGGTGTGACACCTGGTAGGGGTTTGTCCTCTTCCACAACAACAGAGACCACCTACATGCAATGTGCCCTTGAGAAAGACAGAGCTTCAGATGTATTGTCGCTGTTATTGTTATAAGTTGCTTTAGATGAAGGCTACATTGAAGTGACTCCATCACTTTTTGTGGAACACAATATCAAGTAGTTATTTAGTAGTTGCTGTTAACTTGCAGAGTGGTGTTATGGCTAAAAATGTTTCTGGGTGAACAAGCCCGATAAGATTCATGCAGTGAGCCATGGTCATAACCGTAGCCTTAAGCTTAGCTCCATGATACTTCAAGAGGATCATCTAACTAATGGTAATTTAATACAGTTATTATTGCTTTTATACACTATGCTACTCCACCCTGTGGTAAATAGCTCCTTAATGCCCAAATGTAGTGAGTTAGTTCAGCTAACTGTGTTTAACCTCAAACTTGCTGCGGTTTGTGCTAGTTTTTTTCTCAAATCCATATTTTCTGCATTAAATAATGAAAATAAGTTCATGTTAGTCTTTTTTGCATACATGAGATCTGCAAATGGTTTTGAAACACACTGTGCTTTGTGTGTAAATCACTCTTGTTTGGCACGTGAACCTGAACCGTGTTGAACTAGAACCTTACTGTTTAGAGCTTGTGGACAAATACCTGCTGTTTTCTATTGTTGTTTTTTCCACTCTCAAGTGTTTTATTTATATTGTGTTTTTTTTAATAACTTTAGTTATTTGCTTAGGAGTCTGTATTTATTTAAGTGTACTTGTTGGTTATAGATATGTAATATCTGCTGGGGCTGTGCAGCTGCTGGGATAAAATAACTGAACTTGATCCTCCTGCAATGTTGGTAGCCTATTTAAAGGGACAGTCACCCAAAAATTTAATAATGTGTCCTTTAAAACAATGACTTTAAATGATTCCTTTGGAAAATGGAAAATCTTATAACCATTTTCATCAGATATTTTTATTTAGATAAATGGGAAGGACTTGTCACTCTATGACTCACACTTGAGACAATTGCTGTATAATAGAGCAGCATGCACAGATATAGGCCCAGCTGTTTCAGGAACCATGGCCTATTAAATGTCAGCATGTTTTTCTTTCTTACAGATGCTGCCTCTGAGCTGCAGGTGTCCAGCTCTAGACTGCAAGAACTGGAGACTTTATATGCAGCACAAAAATCAGAGGTGATTAATCAAGCAGAAAATAAGTCCTAGTCTAATGCTGAAGATATTTCTTAATTCTGTCATGAGACCTAATGTTTTGTGTGCTTGAAAATGAAGTCATTTCTACTTTTTATTTTGTACACATTGTTTTAAAAAATGCCTTATTATGCACCACAATTCAGTTAAAGGATGAGTTGTCCAAAACATTTTGTCAGTGCATTAACATCTGCAATTGATTTTTTTTTTAATGTATTTGCTTTTGTGTGGTCTAGTATGAGCGCTTGCGAAGAATAAACTCTGAGCTGGAGGAGAAGCTGGAGGCGGCAGAGATTCAGGTCAAACAGCAGTCAGTGGAATACAGAAGCCTCCTGCAACAGAAAGAGGTTTGGGCTCAAAACTAAATCCACTTCTTTTTGGGAAAGGATAAGAATTACACTTATCTAATTATAGTGGGAGAATTTCAACAGTTTAGAATCATACTGATGATATTGTGTGTGTTTATTGTTGTAAAGGTGGAGATCAGTCACCTCAAGGCCCGTCAGAGCGGTCTGCAGGAGGAGGTTCAGAAACTCCAACATTCTGCTCATTCTGCTCAGGCTCAAGCATCCTCTGATGCTGCTGTACTTCCTGTTACCACTGCTGCCACTACCACTACTTCCTCTTCCTTTCTGCATCGGTCTACAGCTGTCCATCAAGGCTTCCATGGTGATGAGGTGGACCTCAGTGATGTCCTGTGGTCACAGCAGGAAATTAACCGTCTTTCCAGTGAGGTGCATCGTCTAGAGGCTGAAGTGGCCCACTGGAGGAGAGTTGCTCAGGTCACTTTTAATTTTAAAATTATATCATGAGAGAGCTATAAACTAGAATTAGGTTTCAATATATATTTCTTATATTTCAATTTATCAGGCATCCAAGCTACCAGGAGTTGATGGTAACGGAGACCAGGGTGAAGTTCTGAAAATGCAAAGAATGATCAAGGTGAAAAACCTTTTCATCTATAACAAAGAGTAGGTGCTTTCCTGTTGGTCAGTGCTTGGGATCTGGTTCTGTTTTTAACCCAACTGACGTTCTGACCCAATCAGGAGCTTAGAGAGGAAATGGCACGGGAGGTGGATGAGCACCAGCACGAACTAGCTGCAGTGCAGGATGCCCAGAGGCAGAAAATGTCTGAAATCTCAAAACGGCACAGAGAGGAGCTGGCAGAGTATGAGGAGAGAATCGAAGAGCTTGAGGAGCAGCTTCAAAGTGGTGAGAATAAAACTTTGATGGATATTGGAAATAAAAGTCAGGACAATTTTTAACTTTTTAAATGCAGATAATGCATTTGATTTGTATTTTGTAGTTTTGAAACAGTTGAATTTTGAGTACAACGCTGTGTTTATCTCCATCTTCTTCAGAAGGTGCAAGTGTTGTCCAAAAATCAACCACTGTACAGGACTCCAGCAAACATCAAGAGTTGCAATCGACCATACAGTCTTTACAGGAGGAGGCAGAGCTTCAGCGCAAACAGCACAGAGATCTATTGGCCAGTTTTGAGGAGGCAGAGCATCAGAAGGCCAAGCTAAAGAGGGAGAAGGAGGAGGCTACAGCAGAAAATAAAGAATTGTTGCAGAATTACAGTCGCCTTCAGAAGTCTGTAAACGAACTCCAGGCTCGAGTACAGGAACAGGAAGGGAAGTCTATGCTGAAAGCCCAGCATGACAATGAGATACAAACCCTGAAAAAAGCTCTGGCAGGTATAGAGAACACAAGAAATTGTGTATGATCAAATCATATGTTCTTGGAGGGAAAAATTCTGATACTGCTCATACTGCTCTCTCATATTTGTTATATTTTTGTATTTTATTTTAGATGCAGAGAAAGAGATGGCTAGATTGAAGACTCTCAGTGAGGTAAATTTGCTAAAAACCTTCCTCTGGACAATTTAAAATTTTGTAGCCCAATAATATTTAGATGTTTTTAGCCATGCTGAGGATTCAAATATAAAACAATTGATAAAATGTTCAAAATTAAGATAAAGTATTTGGACTCTTTCTGGTTGCCTCTGCAAATAATGTAAGTGTGGGATGAGTGTCAATACGTTTTACATTTTTATTTTTTAATTTAATTCAGAGCAGTCCTACAGAAGAAGTAGAACATGCTGACATACTGGAGCTCAACACCATCATTGATACCCTCAGGAAAGAGAAGGAAGAGGTGGAGAGAGAAAAGGTATGTGAATATTGACAATATTATGGTACACACTAATACCTGTTTCTTCCTGTTTTTGAACAGAAGTTCAAAAAAAATCTTTGAAGGTGGGGCAATCAATATTTCAATAGCTTTTTGAAAGGACACTTGCATGTTATCATGTAAATGGTAATTTACACTTAACTGACATTAGTTTCATACCCTTTTTCTTTTTCTTCATTAGCTTGCATTAGTTGACAGACTGACCCTGGCCGAGGAGAGACACAAGGCAGGAGAGTCAGAAAGTGTTCTGGAACTGTCACAGGAAGTTTCAGACCTAAAGAGTCAGCTAGTCCAACGGGAGCAAGCTCTAAAGCAAGCCCATCTTGATATAGAGACACTCAGTGCTGAACTGGAAGAACTGGACAAGCAGAACCAGGAGGCCACACAGGTACTCTTTTTAGACCAGTGTATGAATTTATTAGACAGAATACAATTATTGGATCTGTTTAATGTGTTTAGAATTTGAGTTGATATACTACATACTTAAACGGTTTTCTTTCTCCAGCATCTTATTGCAGTGAAGGAACAGCTGTCCCTGAAGAAAACACAGGCTGATGCGGAAAAATCCCATCTTCAGTCAGATCTCAACTCCTCCCTTGAGCAGAGACGAACTCTTCAACTGGAGCTGGAAGCTCAGGGGGAGAAGCTAAGTCAAAGGGCCTTCTCCTTGAATGAACTGCACATGGCAAAGCAACAACTGGAATCCACAGTAAAAGAGTTGAGGGAAAAGTTGTGCAAGTCACAGGATCTTGGCAAAGAGCTGCGGCAGGAGTCCTCTGACCTCAAGAGGGCGCTTCAGGAAAGAGAGACAGAACTTACTGCTCTTTGTGAGAAGTTAAGTCATTCTGGGGAGCAGGGGAACGTGTTAGAGGAACACAGGAAGGTACTTGAGACAAGGGATAAAGAGATCCAGGACTTGAGAACAAAGTTAGCAGAAGTAAAGACCTCCTACGAGAGGGCCGTTTCAGAGGATTTTGAATTGAAAATTGAAAATAGAAAGTTGAAAGAAGAGAGCACTCAGGCTTTAGAAAAGATTGAGAGTTTGGAAAAGCAGATCCAAGATGGTCAAGCCTCTCTAAGCAGGATGTCCCTGGAGAAGGAGACCCGCATTGAAGCCTTGAAACTAGAGAAGAGCCAGTTAGAATCTGAGCTAAGCCAGACTGAGAAGCGACTATCAGAACAGTCCAAACAGTATCAACAGACCGTCGACGAACTAACCAGAGCGCGCTCTCTGGACGCTTCTGCGCTACAGACCGAACACGAGCGAATGGTGAAACTGAATCAGGAAAAAGATCTCTCAATTGCAGAACTCAAGCGTGAGATGGAGCAGATGGTCTCTGACCACAGAGACACCAGTGAGATGCTGGACATCACTGTGGCAGGCCAAAATCAACTCACCGAGCTTTTGCAGGAGAAGAACACTTTTGCCGAAACCCTAAAAGCTCAAGCTATAGAAGCACAACAGGAATTAGAGCACAAGTTCTTGGGAGCAACTCAAGAGTGTGACTCTCTAAGAAAGTCAGTGGAGGAGAAGGACAAACAGCTTGGGGCCATGAAGGAAGAAAACAGCCATCTAAAAGAAGAGATCGACCGTCTGAGGGACCAGCAAAGCAGACCGCCATTATTGTCAGAGCCACGGACACTGGACATCATCACAGAGCTTGAGACTGAGGTGGCCCAGCTCAAAGCTGCCAGAGATCAATTCGAAGAAGAGGTCCAATCATTGAGAAAGGTATCAGAGGAGCAGCAGGCTACAGCGCTGCAGTCCCAGCGTTCTCTGCAGGTGCTACAGAGTGAACTTGAGCAAGCACGGACAAGACATGAACAAAGCTCACTCAATTACGAAAGACTGATCACTGCTAAGGATGAGGAGATTGTCCGGCTTCAGTCAGAAGTGGAGGGCCTGAGCACACAAGGACAGAGTCAAATACAGTCCGTAGAAATCCTACAGGAAGACAAGACCCAGTCGCTGAATGGCGAAAACGGTAACGAGAAACATGACCTTTCGAAGGTGGAGATTGAGAAGCTTGTGAAAGGCATCAAGGAGAAAGAGACTGAAATTAACCAGCTAAATGAGAAGAACCTGTCTCTAACCAAACAGCTCGACCAGCTTGTGGTCTCTCAAAATGAGCTGGGAAAACTCTCACAGATGGTGCTTCAAAAAGATCTAGAAATCCAGGCACTCCACGCTCGAGTATCTGGTGGCCATGGTCAAGATGTGATGTTCCTGCAGCAGCAGTTGCAGGCGTATGCAGTGGAGCGTGAACAGGTGTTGGCCGTGCTCAACGAGAAGACCAGAGAAAACAGCCAGCTGCGTTCAGACTACCATCGCATTATGGACATTATTGCAGCAAAGGAAGCCACCTTGTTGAAGCTCCAGCAAGAAAACCAGCGGCTCTCCACAATGAGCGACCCTTCAGGCAGTCAGGAGATGTTTCGAGAGACCATTCAGAACCTCTCCCGCATCATTCGTGAGAAGGATATCGAGATTGACGCCCTGACTCAGAAATGTCAGACCCTGGTCTCTGTCCTCCAGACATCTGGTGTAGGCGATTCTGTGAGTGGTGGCTCGGGGGGTGTTAGCAGCAACCAGTTTGAGGAGCTCCTACAAGAACGTGACACTCTCAAACAGCAAGTGAAGAAGATGGAGGAGTGGAAGCAGCAGGTGATCACGACTGTGAGGAACATGCAGCATGAATCTGCTCAGCTACAAGAGGAGCTGCTCAAGCTGCAGGGACAGGTTTCTGCAGATAGTGACTGTAGCTCACAGCTCTCGGTGGATTACTCCAGACTTATTCAGAGCTATGAGCAGAAAGAGAAAACCTTGGGATTGTTGAGTCAAGAGCTGGCACAGGTGCAGCAGACCATCAGTCAGCTAAGTAGTACCAAAGACGTCCTGCTTGGGAAGCTTGGCAGTGTCAAGCAATCTCCAGAAGCTTCCGCTATGATGGCCACCCAGGCATTTGCCCCTCCAAACCTGAAGGGGGCAGCACCACCAGGCCAAGATGAGAGCCTAAATCAGGAGTTGCAGTCAATGCAGAGAATTTTAGCAGAGAAGGAGAGCATGATAAGAACTCTGCAGGAAAACAATCACCGCTTGTCAAATTCTGCATCTCTGTCTGAAAATGAGCAGAGAAGCCATGCAGAGGAGCTCAAGCAGGCCAGAGAGAAGCAAGAATCGCTACAGCGCTCCCTCAGAGAGAAAGATCTGCTCATTAAGACCAAGGGAGACCAACTCTGTCAGGTGACTTACAATTCTTATGTGTTGAATGTCTGGAAGGAGTAAAATGTCAGTTTTGAGATTTGAGTAAGAGATGGTGTTTACATTCCAAAGTTTGTGCATGAAATGCGTTATGATTTTAGATACACTTAAAAAAAATCTCTGAATAATTTTGTTAATCCTAACCTTATGTGATATTTTTTCTTGTACAAACTAGGTGAGTGAAAGTTTACGTAATCGTGAAAATGACAACGAGGTCTTGAAGCAGGCTGTGACAAATCTGAAGGAGCGTGCCCTGATCCTGGAACTCGATGTGAAGAAGCTAAAGGAGGAGAATGAAGCGATAGCGGCAAAAGCTCGTGAGAAAGAGACAGAGTTCCGTGCCCTGCAGGAAACCAACATGCAGGTGTCACTGTTGCTTCGGGAACGAGAGTTTCAGTTCAGTGCTGTGAATGAGAAGGCCACTGCCATGGAGAAGATGCTAAAAGATAAAGAGCAGGTTTGTTTGTTTGTGTTTTTTTTTAAATACAAAAAAATGTGTATAATGTGTCCTTTTTAAAATGTTAGAAATTCTTAAACAATGAATTCTGCTTTGCTTTCTAAGGAAGAAATACCATTTTAAAATAATAAAAAAGAAAAGTTATTTTTAAATTTAATGTATTGTTTCACAATATTAATATTTTTACTGTATTTTTGATCAAATAAATGTAAACTTATTGAGCATTCGAGACTTCTTTCAAAAACAAAAATATTGCTCATCCTACAATTTTGAACAGTAGTAACTTTGAATATTATTTAATTATTATTATTATTATTATTATTATTATTATTTAATTCTGTTTACCCACTCTCCAAAATAATTTCAGTGGGAACAATTCACATTTGTAATGTTAATGCCAATGAAGGCATACAACGTGTTCTGGACTGTTCTAGTGCTATATGTGTTGTGAAGTTAACTTATTCTGCCTTTGTCTGTACGTCAGGGTAAATCTGGTGAACTGAACCAATTGTTGAATGAAGTTAAGTCCATGCAGGAGAAGGCAGTGTTGTTTCAGCAGGAAAGAGATCAAGTGATGATGGCCCTCAAACAAAAACAAATGGAGACGACTGCTCTTCAGAGTGAGGTAGCAAAGGCCAATATTAAATTGCTGTGCTCTATTGCCCTACTAAAACATTGAAAACATTAACTCTTACCTTGTCCCAATTCAATTTAATATCCAGTTGCATCCATTAAAAATATATTTTAATTTTTCATTTTCATCTGTATATAGCTGCAGCACACACAAGATAAAGAGCAGCGCCTGAAGCAGGAGGTGGAGCGTTTGCGCAATCATCTGTTAGAGATTGAGGATTCGTACACACGTGAGGCTTTGGCAGCTGAGGACAGGGAGGGAGAGCTGAGACGCAGAGTGGCACTCCTGGAAGAGAGGTTAACATCTTCCTCAAATGCTGTGGAGAGTGCAAGGTGGGTCTGTTTTAGTCTGTTGGTGTGATTGCTTGCTTAAAACTTAAGAATTTGCTGTCGGCACCAATAGCCTCATGGGCAGCGCGTGACATCTAGCGCTGTAGCGCTTTGAGCGTCCCGAGTTCGAGTCCCAACTTGTGGACCTTTCCCGATCATACCCCTGACCCCCCTCTCCATTTCTCTTCCTGTCTAAATTACTGTCCTGTCCTAATAAAGGCAAAAAAGGCCAAAAACAACAACAGAATTTGCTTCCAGCGTCTTTCTCCTGGCCTCACTAGTCTCTTTTTATACTGTTGTTTGTTTCCATCTCATATATGCTTATATAATTGGGGCTAAGCACCAAAGATGCAAAGGCACCTATTACATCCATTAGTTGTCTTCTCCTCTTTCTACCTCTTTTCTTGTTCTTGAGTCTTCTTCTCCAGCTCTTGAGTCGTCTTCTCCTGCTCTTTAGATGTCTACTTCTGCTTTTGAGCCTATGGCAACCCATAGACCAGCTTGCAGGAAAGTTATGAAATTTGGCATATAGAAAGAGGACAGTGTCGACATTAACCACAGCAAATCTAGAATCTCTAACTCAAACCCTCCAGCACCACCAACAGCTCAAATTTGCACTGATGTTTAGGCTAATGCCATTTGAACCACAAGTGCTAGAACCTTTAAATTATTCCTTAATTCACCGGCTCATATTGAATCAGTTGCACCATATCGCATAATTTTCTATTTTCCTGCCATTTTGTATGTTCCAAAAACCTCCTTTTTAAAGTTTTCATTCTAGATGGTTTGTGTGATTTTCACCATGCTTTGACAGATCAAACTGTTTTTGGATTTCTTATCATTTAATGGCATGATGCCAAACTGGATCTGAGGCTGTATTTCTACAATGCTTTGGCATATTGACTGCAAACTTTGTGTGTCATTGTCACCCAACAACACTGACAACACCAGATCAGTTTGGTGGCAGCACAACCTGTTGGTCAAAAGTAATTTGCCAAAAAGCAGTTGTCATATTACAAGTAATTGTATCTATGGGTTTTCAACCATTTTGCTTAAAATCATCAACAAATATCTTTAGTTACAAATTTTTTCAACTGATCTGATGGACTCATTTGTGCTTGGCCTCTTAATCGCTGCTTGCAGCTGTATTTTATATCATAGCCATTTTCAGTGTACTCATTATATTGTATATTATAAGTGTATACAGTATATACTGTATGTATGTGTATATATATATATATATATATATATATATATATATATATATATATATATATATATATATAGGTTTATCCTCACTAATGTCTAACTGTGTGTGTGTGTGTGTGTAGTCAGCAGGCTAGCCTGCAGGTCGAGTCTCTTCAGGAGCAGCTGAATGGTGCTGTCAGACAGAGAGATGAAGCACTTATTCAGCTCCGTGCTTCTCAGGATCAGGTCAACCAGTATGCAGTGTCACTCTCTAACCTGCAGATGGTGTTAGAACAGTTTCAACAAGGCAAGTGCGCACTTACTTTTTTGCTATTCCAGTATTATTGTAATTTATTAAGAAAAAAGTCTTTCTTGTACGGAATGAAGGCCATTAAAGTAATTACAAATGTAGATTGGAGTGTAATATTCAGATATTTCTTTTTAAAATGTTTGGATTAAGAGAGGAATCTGCAGTAAGTCTTCAGTCTTGAACAATCTTGACATTTGTATCTCTCTTTACAGAAGAAAAAGCCATGTACTCAGCAGAACTGGAAAAACACAAGAGGGAGAAAGAAGAGTGGAGAACTAAAGCAGAAAATATTCAGGATCAGGCAGCTGCTCTGCAAGTCAGTTCAAACAGACTTATGTACAAACCTCTGTCCTTTCTGCACCATGTTTGTCACAAGTATTTATGTTAATGTTCTGTGTCTGTGTGTGTAATCTTAGATAAACCTGGATGAAGCAAACGCAGCTCTAGAATCTGCTTCTCGCCTCACTGACCAGCTGGACCTCAAAGAGGAGGAGATAGAAGATCTGAAGAAACAAGGTGAGACCAAATGTCAGCAAGTGAATGACTTTGAAGTCAGAGCTTGAGAGTTTTCCTAGAAATTATCTCAGCATTTCACCTTATTGTTTAACAAGGACAGTGGTTCTCAACCTTTTGACTTGAAGGCCTCCAATATTGGCTAAGATAATTCCTCTGGTATTTCTCCTGTTATTATGACAACATTAGGGGCTTTGTAGTTCTAAGAACTCAGTTCTAGGAATTGGCCAGCATGGTGGTGCCTAAAGGACAATTTTCCCCCCTTGGGCCATTTTCCTGGTTGCATTCGCACCGGCAGCAGGAACTCTGTAAAGCTAACTGTACTGGTCGAAAGCTACATCTTCATTCGCTGCAATTTCAAACGTCAACAACTGGTGAATGGAGATCGGAGCTGTTTTTGTTGTGTGTCGTGGGTTTCATGATAACACCGATGGAATGTAAACGCACAGTTTACACGATTGAAAGAGCATGAAAATCTGACTACATTAAGTTGACTAAGTTGGTTGTTTTCTAACTTTCGTAACAGAAACTCGGAGAGTTGATGTATTAAATTAATTAAAAACAATTTATTTTGTGATTTTTATAAGGGTCTGTTTGATTTCAGTAACGTTTTTTAATGGGAAAATATCAATTTACATCTCAATTTTTGTGTTGCTTGCATTTTAATGAGGTTTTGTCCCATTGGACATTTGCTGAGGCCCTGGGCCCTTTGTTGAGAACCACTGAACATGATCAGAATAGAATGAAGAAAGAATACAGAAGCACAATTCAAATAAATCAATCATAGCAAAAACAAAGTCTGGGTATCAGCATTTATTTCCTGATTCAGTTTGATTTTGATTCAGAATCTCTGAATTTATTTTAATAAAGAAGGATGCAGAATACAGAAACACAAAATTCTAATTAAATGGTGCTTAGGGACTAATCAACCACAGGGGGAAAAAAAACTAAGGCTGGGTCAGTTTGATTCTGATTCAGAATCTCTTAATTTAGAGTCATTTATTAGATTCAGTTGAATTCAGAGTGTGCATTAGGGCTGAACGATATGGACAAAATTTCATATCTCGATTTTCATGCCAGATATCTCGATATCGATACAATACGATATGACTACGTGTTCGGTGAAAACCAAGCATTTCTCAGAAAAATAAAAAGATCAAAATACAAAAAAATGTGGAAAGTATAGTTTTATTTTTAAGAACAAGTCATCAACATTAACGTAAATTACCAAAAAATAAATTACAAATCAAACCTTTTACTGCAGCTCTGCTTTAACAATAAATAACAAATGCAGCAGCTGGTGGAACATTGAAAGTGCATTGAAGTGCAACAACATTTATATTCTTCAAAAGATCACATAACTGTATGCAGAAAATGCATTTGCTGCTAACAGAACAGAGGTAGTTACAGGCAGCACAACTTCTACAGATTCTTTGCCAGGAACACTAGCTTGTTAACCATGTCTGGCTTCAGACAGGATGTCTATGGAAGAGGTAATAATAATCCTTTCCATTATAATTCGACACGTTTTATTCATATCAGATACACATTGTGTAAGTAACTTCAATGTTTACTCTATTCTATTCCCAGTTCACCAGCCACTTACTTTTAAGTATTTCGGGAGAAGTGGATGAATTCACGTGTTGTAAACATAGAGGTTGTAAATCCAACAGATCCGATTCTCTGAACTGCGTCTGCGGCACAAACTAAGATGGCGGCGCCCATCGCGCATACAGCTCAATTAACGCGATCGTTATAAAGGTGTTTAAACAACAATATACTTCCACTTGCATGTATTTGACAATCGGAATATCAGATATTTCATGCCATAGCTAACACATTTGTGAATATTCTGAATAAAAAAGGAAAAATGACATAAAAGCAGATCATCATTCATTCAGCGCTGTTGCTGCTACGGTGTGTCACGTGACAAGCAATGACGCGTCACCATGGAAACGCCGCCGCCCCTCTCACAATATAGTTCCCACGTCCCTGGTAGTGTGTGCGCGCTGGCTTTAGCGGTGCATTCAAGGGCACTCGTAAAACTGATGTTTGTTGTGACTGCCAGAGTTGTATGCAGGGCGAGCGCGGAGAGGGGAAATCTATATCGTTGCTTTTTTCGATAGTAATATCTTGAAAGTTCATATCTAGATATAGATACGATAACGATATATCGTTCAGCCCTAGTGTGCATAATGTGCATTGTAACTGAGTTCATGTTGTGGTTATTGGTTAATAAAAATAATAGTTATTATTAATAAGAAGCATTTTATTTTGTAGCTTTGCTACTTGAATTAACCTTATGAACCTGTTGCACAGCACGTATAATATCATATCCATTACAGCAGACACAATCCCATAAAACACTAAAATACGCCACAAAAATGTTGTGCGCAAAAGACTAGCTCTCAAGCCGGGTTGACACACAACTCATGGCACATTATCTGAGATGTAGCACTGTAAACCACTTTTCTGAAGAGACTCGTGAACGTCAACGGGACTAGGAACATCAGGAACCATTAAATTATGTTCAACTCTTTGAGACTGTTTTATGGAGTGGTTTAAGTTTGATTCATATCAGTGCAGACATTAAGAAACACACGTTTGTGTTTGTAAGAGAGATGCAGAGAACGGCCAAGTCTGTAGATGGTATAGATGTTTAGCATTCCTTCGCATCTCCTCTCTGTCAGAGAGATAATATTTATGGCATGTCAGTAGCCAAATTGTGTAGACAAAGATTCTCTTTTTCCATCCACCATGTCTTTCTATCTCACCTATCCCTTTCTTCTCTGTCCGTATCAAGCCCCAAATCAACAATACGGTGCTGTCGGTCTGAGAGGGAGAGGAGGTTGAGGGATGAGCGCTGGGATTTTTACTGCATCTGTCAAAAAAGACTGAAGAGACCGTAGACAGAATGGTTCATTTTTGCTTAGCAAAGCACAAGTGCAGCCGACAGACATTCCAGGGTGTTTAGCACAGACAGGAACTCTCTCACCCTTTCTTATCGCTCAGTTGGTGTGGTCTCAGGAGGTAGAGTATCAGAGCAAAAGGGTTCTTAAGAGCCAAATGGTCTGGACCAGCGAAGGGCGTTTGTGATAAAGGCATTTAGAGCACGTCATATTCTCACACTTCTTTGTTTTTACTCCACAAGACATTCCCAGACACACTGAACCCCATACCACTGTTATTACTGTTTATGTTAAGGTGCAGACACACATACTTATTCTTTCAGCACAAACACTTGTTCTCTACTGTTTGCATTAATGCATAACAAAGTCATATACCACCTTCTGCTGAAAGCTCTGTCTGCATCTCACAAACACAGCATGTGCATGTAAAACTTGCCAATGGCTTGTGACTTTATAAGGAACTTCAGCATAATAATGTATTTTAATATCTTTTCAAATGTAATTTATTTCTGTGATGGCAAAGCTGAATTTTTTTTTACCAGCCATTACTACTAATTAAGTCTTCAGTGTCACATGATCCTTCAGAAATCACTCTAATATACTGATTTGGTGCTCAAAAAACTTTTCTTATTATTATCAGTCTTGAAAAGCAGTCATGGTAGCCATGATACATTTTCAGGGTTTTATGTTAAATAGAAAGTTCAAAAGAACAGCATTTATTTGAAAAATATATTTCAAAGTAACAAATGTTTTTACTGTCTCTTTTGTACAATTTAATGCCTTTGCTTCACAAAAGTAATACTTTCTTGCTTGCAAAAAAAAAAAAATGTTTTACTCACTCCACTCCAAATTTTTGAATTGTAGTGCGTCTATGTATAAAATTCAGTTATTCAATTTCATTGCCAGAAATGAAAAAGAATCGTGTAGGAAAACGTTTTTGGACCCTTAGACACTACCATATCTGACAGAAGCCAGACATTAGCAAATGAAATTGTTTGTTTTATGAATTAGCCCATAACTCAGCAATGTATGGGAAAATATCACAAAATACTCAAACATGTGCGTGTGTTTTGCAGTGGATGTGAGACAGGAGATGTTGGAAGAGGCTCAGAGAAAACTGATGAACCTCCTGAATAGCACCGAAGGCAAAGTGGATAAGTGAGTCCAAAACACATCTGCACTGGAAACATATTTCATATATATACATATGTAGATCCAAATATTTTCAAAAGGGTGTTCCTGTGAAATATCATCTAACATGATTTACTTCTGACACAGGGTTCTGATGAAGAATCTTTACCTGGGCTATTTTCATACCCCCCGAAACAAGCGCTCTGAGGTGCTGAGGCTTATGGGTAATGTGCTTGGGTTGGACCGAGATGAGGTGTCCGAGGTGGGTCAGCGCTCTCTGCTTCTCATACTGTGGATTTCTCTTTATCCTCCCTTTTGAATTGACTTTTTAAATGCAAGTATTCCTTTTCACAAATCTGCATGTGCCTGCATATTTACATTCATCCGATATTGTCAAGTCCAATTTTTCAAAGAGAAGGAGCAGCCATTCACCATTGTGTCTGACTGGGTTTGTGGAATTCCTCCTACTTTTCATCACTCTCAACTGTGGCTCTGCTCCAGTTCTTGTCTCACCCTTGAAACATGACTGTTAAACGTGTGGGTTTAATATTTGACCTCCTGACTCCTTATGTTCGGTTCTCTGATTACATTTTTTCCAATTATCTGTCGTTTGATGTCAGCGTGAAGGTTTTTATCAGATTTTTCCACTCATCTTACCTCATGTGTTTAATTTGGCACAAACCTCAAGCTGCCCACGCTGGTCTTGTTGAAAAAAGTCCTTGTTTGAGACCTTTGAAGGATGATTTCAAGTTGCATTCGGTCCTCGCTGGTAATCTGGGTATAGAGGTTTCTGGTCTTGTTAGGACAGCCTGTACTAAATGTCACATAAGCATCCCTGAAAACTCTGCATGCATATGACCGCATTCATTTGGCTGACTGCTAATAGAGCTGATTTGTGTTCTGTTCGAATTGCTGTTTTTCCGTTTTGATCCTGGTGGGGCTGATTTTCTCAATAACAGGAACAGATCAGTTCTGATGATAAAGCAGGATGTGGTTTAATTGTTTTTTTTTTCTTGGAAAAGCCATAATAATTTTAGCTATTGTCCTCGAAGGGTCAAAATCTGTGGGGTTTTTCCTTTTTCAACAAATTGTGCTCCAGTAGTTCGCAACCCATTTTACTTCCATAATGTGTTGTATTTCCAAGTGAAGCTGGATATTCAGTGAGGGAAAAATGGGAATTAATTTGACTGTGAAACGTGGGCGTTACATACCAGAATGGGAATGCAAGTTTGCTCAAACTTTAATTAGCTATTTGGCTATTGGATTACATTATTTAATATCTTGAGCAGCCTAAGTGACTGGAAATTTTTTTTCACAGGAAGAGAGAGTATTATTTTTCATTTTAGCATGCATAATAAATTGTTCACAGTAGGACCAGAAAAGGGCATAAAGAAAATCCAAAGTAATTTACATAAGACAACACAACCTTATTATAGAATTTAATACATACCCTCACGTTAGCATACATTTTGTTTTTCATTAATATACTGAGTATGCTGTTAATAAATGTAATTTTTTTTCAAGTCCAATCCCGATGGTTCTTATTACAGATGACCGATGGAAATAAGAGATTGATAAAGCAAGCAAACAATATGAGACACAGACAGCAGGCAGAAAGCAGCAGTTAGAGACTGCGAGAGACAAAGAATGAATTAGATGACGGGCTCATGCCATCCATACCCCAAAACCATTTCCTTACCCACAATTCCATAGAAGTAGGCTGGAGTCTGGCAGGAGAGACTCCAACTATTCAGCAAGTTGTGAGCAGAATTACCCAACAGCCCCCAGAGAAGAAAGAGGGAGAGAAGGAAAGTAAATATGAGTGTGTGTGTGTTTCTGGGTCAGACAATCCACTTTCCATTTCAACCCATATTTTCTTTTTCCACTCCACACCTTATCTCTCTTTTATTTTTTTTTATTTTTTTTTGCTACACATTAGGTTTTCCAACTTTTGTATACCGCTCTAAAGACTAAAAATAATCCTTGTCTGCTTTTTTGGTTTAAAAAGTCTGATTCAGTGGTTTTATTTCAAAGGCTGTATTCATTTGCTCTGGTCTGAGTGCTTTGAGGACAGGGACATTTTTGTAGCAGTACCTCTTTGAACTTTACACAGTTATGTTGAGTTTTTTTACACGCACAACCAAAGACCACACACAAACATTCCCTCTAACCTACTGTCCTACTGACTTAATGTTCTCTATTTCTTCAGTTGTTACAGGAAGAAGGCAAGAGTGGGGTGACCGGATGGGTCTCAAGTTGGCTGGGAGGCAGAGCTGTTCAGAGTGTACCCAACACTCCCCAAAGGCCTACCCATACACAGAACCTTAATTCGGTAGGCACACATAAAAATGCATGAACACACGCACACATTATTATACACATGCATCTTCCTCTTACACTAGTATCTGTGTTTTAAAGTCCTTCTCAGAGATGTTCGTGAAGTTCCTGCAGGTGGAGTCTACTCCTGCACTTCCTGCCCCTAAATTACCTGTTTATGACATCAAGCCTCTGAGTGCGCCCCCACCTGGCCGGAGTACTGCAAGCACACCTGCATCAGGTATAATGTCACGTAAAATCTAGGAATACATTTATTAATTTATTGTTATCAGCCCATATTAGTTTTTTTTTTATGTTTACACAATTTTTACTGAACTTTACAAATTATAGTTTTGGATTTTTTATTTGTAAAAAAATGTTAATGTAATACATAGTGCATCTCCAGATAAATAGTTTGCAATTTTTCAAAAAGATTAAACATTTAATTAATATAATTATATTATCATTTATAATATTATAAAAATATATTATTATTAAAATATTTATCTTTTTTTTTACATTTAGTTTGCGAAAATGGTATCAGATTTAATATGAAATTTTTGTCAATTATCAGCTATAACATTAAAATAATTTTAACTGTCCAGAATTTTAATATTGGTGCGTCCATTATTTTTTACATTTCATAGGTCAGGCCCATTCATACCATGGATGTTAACCAAAAAGTTTTAATAATTGTTCTTATTTTTTGAAAATATGGAAAGTCCACACCACAGCTTTAATGATAATAACACAGAGGAACAATTTCGTTGGGATGATTTTCAGAACAAATGTTTTCCTCCTGATAAACAATACACACTTTGACAACCAATTAGGATCCATCTGATTTTAGATTTTACGTTTTACAATTCCTTGTTGGTCTGAACACCAATATAGCTATAATCATAATTATCTTTCTTGGTACAAACAGGTCTTGTATATCTGTGATCTGTGTTCTTTCAGGTGTTTCAGGCCCAGGTAAGCGCACTGGGGATTCAAACCCCTTCCTGGCACCCCGGTCTGCAGCCGTACCCCTCCTCAATCCCGCAGGTTCAGGCAGCACTGCAGGTGCTGGGGGCCACCTGCTTATGAAGCCCATCTCAGACGCCCTGCCCACCTTCACACCTGTACCTGTGTCGGCTGAGGCCAGCGGTGGAGCTGTGCTCAAAGATTTGCTCAAGCAGTGATATCAGCCACCTGTACTGCCACTCAAAGCACTTTATCTTAACAGAACACTACGTTCCGGCAGATGGAAACAGAAAACTGGGCCATGTCATGGATTCAAATATTTACTAAAATGGCTGATTGCCATCGGAATAAATGAAAAATAAAGCATCTAAGGGCTGCCGTGCTTGTTAATTTTGACTAAACTGAGGCCTAAGTTTGACAGAATTGAATTCTGTTTGCAAGCTGGTGAAGATTGCATTATCGAATATTCTTGTGACCTTCTCCCAACATTTATTTAATGTCGTGCAAACATTCAGCTTGTCATTTTTAGACAGAGAGGTGTTTAATGTTTTTCTAGCGTGTTGAGAGACTGTCTGATGCTGTCTGGCATCCACTACACAAATGGATTTATTAAACCTTTTCCACTTCTGCAAAAACGCTACAGATAGTCTTTCAAAATCCTCCCATTTTGAGTGCTATGAGTGGTTGGCCGTATGGTATGGCAGGCACAATAGCAGTTAATCAAGAAGTGACATTTGATCCTGGATTTAGACTGCTGCTCATGCTCCCATGCAGTACAAGCGTGCAGTTGTGTTATTTATTTGTACATCAATCATATTTTTCACTGTTTATGCAGTGGGCATATGCTTTTTAAGGTAGAAAGAAACATGTATATAAAATTTGGAAAACATGCACACAGAAAGGAAAACAAGAGTGCAAATTAAGTGTAAAAATGACCTGTATATTTTAAAATTGTTTAAAAACAAATAATACACCTCAGTTATAATAAACATTAGTTTATTATATCACAAGACTCCTAATTCAGTGGGTTCATACCAAATAATTAAAATCGCCATTTCCTTGAGGCCTAATATGAAGAATATAATTTTTTTTTGAGAAAATGGCCTTAGTAATTCTCTTTTTGGTTACTATATTTTTCATAAAAGTTGGGTGCACTTAAATGTATAGGTTTAAGATACATTTATACATTTTAGGGTATATATTTTGCGCTGGTGTTTATTTAAAGTTGATCAATCTTTTTGAAGTTTGAAAGCCTCCTCATGAAAGTGATAGTCAACAACATTGTTTCTCTTTTCTGCTGAATAAACTATTCTCTTCTATGTATATTTGCATTTTCCCTTTTATTTTATTCAGCCACTTAAGAGCTTTTTTTTAATATGAAGTTGTTACAGTTCACTTGCAATAGTGTTTTTATTTAGAAATAGGCCTCTTAATGATAACTATGCAAAAGGAACTCCTGCTGTTTGGTAATTAATAAGTAAATCTAATCCTTAAATTGTGCAGTACTTTTCCATATACAAGACTTATATACGGAAACAGTGCATTTGTTGATCTTTTGCATCTGTGTTTTCTTTTTTCCCTGCAGACTATATAATCGCAAGGCTGTCATTTAAAAGTGCTTATGGAGGCAGTGGTCTAGAGCATTATCAGACCAGATTAACCTCAAAAGGGAATGTCCGTCTTTCCCAATATGTCTCTAGGGAAAACCCTGTCTGGAATTCCAATTGTAGTGTAACCATGTCTAATCTGGTGCATATATTCTTGGAACATTTAACCAGTTTAAATCTATATTGATATTTTGCCGTCCAGTTGAGGATATACATACACTACATTCAAAAGTTTGGGGTCAGTATGAATTTTTTTTTTTTTTCAAAGAAATTAATACTTTTTTTCAGCAAGGATGATTTTATGGTTCAAAAGTGACAGTAAAGACTTAACTAGTTACTAATTACGTCTTCAACAGTGTAATTAGATTAATGTACTAATTACTCTCACAAAAGTATTGCATTACATAATTTTGCAAAAAAAAAAAAAACTTTTGCAATATTATTGCATTACTAATTACTTTCTAAACCCCTATCATCGTCGACCAGTTAAATAATACAAGGATTGTATTTCTTTCAATTAAATAAAATTGCATAAATTATTCTTGAACTAACCAAAATATTTGAAGGGAGAAGGTAACATTAAAAACCATAACAGATGTTAAATTTTGATGTAAACTATTGTTTTATATAGAATTGAGCTGTTGTCTATAAACAATTTAATGCAATTACAGCAGAAGTAACTGTAATTAAATTACATAAAAATTAAGAGTAATCCCCTACTTTTTCAAGGGGAAAGTAATTAAATTACAGTAATTAATTACTCCGTAATGCATTACACCCAACACTGTGTGTGTGTGTGTGTGTGTGTGTGTGTGTGTGTGTGTGTGTGTGTGTGTGTACATATTTAATAAATGCTGTTCCTTAAAGAATCCTGAAAAAATGTATGACCGTTTTCACAAAAATATTAGTCAGCCAACTGTTAACTGTGATAATGGATAATAAGAAATGTAATTCTAGCACCAAATCAACAGAAAGTGGTAGAATAAATTGCATTTTAAAATATATTAAAATAGGAAATACCATTTCACAACATTACTATTTTACTGCATTTTGGATCAAGTGCATTCTCCGTAAGCATAAGAGACTCATAAGAGAAACATTACAGACCCAAACCTTTGGAACAGTAGTGCAAGTAATGACTTGACATTATTATCAAGTTGTATTATGTAGCAATGCATTAAATTCAGCACAAGAAGCATTACTATTAATTCTTCATATAAACAAAACATTTCAGTTATTATGCTGTAGTGGCACATTCAAATTCTAGCAAGTATCTGTGCTGCTTTGACGCAAATGCAATGCAAAACACTTCGAGGGTGTTTGATATAGTGAATGTAAGCAGGTGTCAGATTTTAATGCGAACTCTCCTCACACAGCACTCAAAGCCAGACAAAATAACCCTGCCCTCACCAGGGAACACCTGCTCCAGCCTCCCAAATTCCTTGCAGCCATTTCTCCCGCTGTTAGATTGTGTACATTTGAACTATCATAACTCTGCTGTCTGTTTTATCAGCGTCAGATCAAGTCTAAACCTCTTTTATATCTCAAGATCTCAATCCAAATGGATTTTTGCCTAGAGGGTGTGTTAATCTGGCAGACTTTGATCACCTCAAAGCTGAAAATATTTGTATTTAAGAGTCTAATGAATGTCTGAGCAATTTAAAAAAAAAAAGTTCTGTAATGTATCACTGATGCATTCAATGGCTCACTGTACTCGTGACTGATGCAACTCTCCAAAAACTTGGCTCTTGTGCCATACTGTAGTAAACCTGGTGATTGAGTTCACACAGCTGCCACTGAATGCTTGAGTTATTTCAAGAGAGCAGAGAGGGAGTGTGGCAGTGTGCTACCCAGAGATGTGACCACTGACTCCATCTTCTAGCCTAATCTGTGCCAAAAATGTCTGATAAACTGTTTCAGTCTCCCAGCACAGTCTTCCCTGCTGAATTCAGTCCACATCTGGACTGCTATGCTGCCAAACCTATTCTAAACCCAATTAATCAATAGACAAAAGCAAAAGCAAAGCTGGTTGACATAAAAGGAAACAATCAAAAACAAATTCTGCCTGTGTATGTGGAGCCTTCCAGTCAAGTGTGTGGGCCGAGTGTGTCAACAGCTCAAAGGTTAGCAGTACAAGGCTATTTCAGCATATTTACACCGGCAAATAGCTAATAAGATGCAGGTCAGGCTAACACTTACTGTGGTCATGTCCAATCAGTGAACAGAAATCATCTTTTATAAATAAATGTATATAGGCCCTTGATAATTTTTGACAAGAAATCTATTAAGGTTCCATTTTTTAGGTTAATAGAAAAATAGCTAAATTAAGGTTTCAAAAATAGTTTTTAAGGTTCCAAAGATTGTGACACAAATTGTCATTTATAGTGTCACTCTGAGTGTCACTAACACAGTTTAATGTTCATTTAATTTAATTTAAAAACCTTTTTTGTGAAATAAACTATTTTGTCATAAAGGCTATTTGTGATATGTAAATTTTTGATATTTAAAAGTGAAACAAACTTTCGAAATTCCGCTTATACTTATCGCACCGGAGAGCATGGTTACCTACAATATACACTAACTGGAGTTTATTTTACTGTATGTAAATACATGTTCTGTCTGTTTTTTACACACCTAGTCAGAATTGTATGTTCTTAAAGTAACTTATTTTTTTTTCTAACAGCCTGGACGAATATCTCATAGTGATGATGGTTGAAGGGGTCTGTCTGTCGTGAGGACTCCACACCATAACGTACAGTAGTCTCCTCTAAATTTAAGGCTGGTGAGTCTTACAATTTAATGATGCGTCATTTTATAGATTCTTTGCTCGGTTTTCCTCACTGCCTTCTTCCTTCTCCTCGTTTGGGTCTGTGGCAGCTCCCTGTGCGCGCTTTCGTTCCAAAGGGGGCTGTCTGTGTTTGATGGGATCCAGCTGTTGGCCAAGTGCTCCGGGGGCCCGTTTATTTGCATTGCTAAACAATCCGTGGAGTGGGACGAGAACGGAGAAATACAGCAAGTTTTCTCTTTTTTATAAAGCAAGACCCTCCTCTTACTTTTGGTCAATGTTCTCACACGTTTCTGCCATCGGTCGACAGGGCGGCCGCATCGGGTGACCAAAGCCAAGTGTCTCGACATTCAAGTGAACGCGCGTACGCGGAGGGGGCGCTTTGGGCACTTCGTTTTGCGCTTTGGGTCCTGCGAGCCCGTAAAGGTAGTAAAACCACAAAGATCAACTCGTTTCTTTCTGCGAGGGGTTTATGGGTCGGCGGTGTGACGTTCTTTCCAAGGGAACCACAAGGATCCACATAAACATGTTATTTGAACTACGTGGCTTGAGTTGGTCGACCAACAAAAGGTGAGTTTAATTAGTCAGCTGGTGCTTCATGGCAAGCCGTTTTAGCATACATTAGGCTACTTACATCTAACTTGTATCTATTTTATGCCATAGTGCTTATGCTACTAAGTAATCGTATACTTTTCAACTGACTAGGCTATTGATTAGATACTAATACTTATTTCAATAGTGACTTATATCTACTAAATTAGTCAATAGTACTTAGTCATTTGCTGTTATCTACCATTCCAGTAGTGACAAGAAACTATTCCATTGTTACCAGTGACAAGTTGCTACCTGCCATTGATTCAATTCATATTCTTGCTTGTCATATGCTTATCTAATAGCTTATCATATGTACTAATCAGTCTGAATGATTCATATTCATACTAATGTCCAATAAATAGCTGTCTTCAGTTTCTGTAGAACAAATACTAATACCAATAGATGGCTACTATAGTGAAACTGGAAAGGATACTAGCAACAACTGGAATACCTACTAGTCAGAAGTGAACAGTTAATAGCTGAACCACAGATCCCAAAATAATTTTGTGGTAAGACATCTCTATTTTGTTACCAGCAGCAATGGAATAGTTACTTGTCACTATTGGGATAGTAACTAGTACCAAATTAAGAAGTGCTGGTATATGATGAATATGTAACTGGATTGATACTAGTCACTGTTTGGAATAAGTATTTTATTTACCTAAAAAAACCAAGAGCACCCTACTAGTGACATATTTAACAGATGTTACAGATGTATCAAAACAGATATTAGATCTTTTTAAGGATTAAATGTTATCATTGTCATGGTGCTTCAAAAGAATATGTAAACCATGAAAATAAGTTTGTAAAAATGATCCAACTTATAGAAGAGTGTTTTTTATATATATTTTTGGTTTTGAATGTACATTCAGTGCTTATTCCAGTGAATGAAACTTATTTTTTTAGAATGATTTACCAAGGTATTTTTTATATTTTTTTATTTATAGAACGTTGTCCGTTTTAATATGTATCGTATGCTGCATTCACTCCGGGAAAAGTCAGGTAAGTGAATTTAGTTTTGAGTCATTCAAGCTTGTCACTGTTGCTCAACGTGTGTCATAATAGAAGTGCCTAACTTGTTTTTGTATTTTTGCTTTTCCAGTTCTGTTGTACATCTTTAACATAAACATTAGCTTTAACATACAATAGCAATATCAAGCTACTTAGTAATCAAGCTCCATAAACTGCTGTTTATTTATTGCATTGACTATATAATACCTGTTTCTCTCCAGACTTGCACAGATGGATTTACTTATGACCGCCGTGCCAGACAGTGTATCGGTTAGTTACACTTCTGCCATGTTATTAAAATGTTCATTGAAACTTGTGTTTCAAATACAGCTGTTTATGCCACCTCTAACATATGCTTTCAGACATTGATGAGTGCCGGACACTGCCAGACCCGTGTCGGGGTGACATGCAGTGTGTAAATCAGAACGGTGGATACCTGTGCATCCCCCGCGGACTCTACTCCCAATCCTATGCCCGAAACAGTCCACGTTCCTATCCTGAGCCTTCCTATCCCGAAGAGTCCTACCCTGACAGATCATTGGGATATTCTGAACCATTAATTCCTAACGTTCCTCCTGTTGAAGCAGGTCCTGGTCCAGGCCCCGGTCCAAGCTACCCAATAGTGAGCCGGTCCACTCCCTGCATCCTTGGATATACACTTGGTGCCGATGGCACTTGTGTTGGTAAGTTTGCCTCATGTTCCTATACATTCCTCTATCCTCTATCCCAAACTTATTGATAATGTTAATTAAAGTTGGCACTTGAAATTTTGCAAGTTTTGATACACATTCCTGGCTTGTCAGGCGGTCTTAGTGTGCCTGGCCCACCAAATAATGATGTTGACTGCTTTTAGTTTACCATCCAGACCAGGTCAACCATTTAAAAAAAAATAAAAAATTATATTATTGTAAATAAATATATATGCATGCACAATATATCTTCAAAAATGTAATTTATGACTTTAATTTGCATTTAAAAGGCTTTTAAATCTCGAGAAACATAACTTCATTCAGTTAGTCAAGTGTTTGCTGACTTTGTAAATTGGCTGGTATTGTAAATTACAATATATGTTAATAATATATGTCAACTAATGCCAAATGTGCTTATTAGATTAACTTTAGTTGTAGATGTTTATTCAGCAACTTTTGCATACAAGTGTGCTTATATGTCAGAATGAAATTGAGATTTATGACTAACAGAACAAAAACCAGTCACTGAATACGTTCTACTATCTGATGAACTAGAAGACCTTACTAGTGTCAAATTTGAATAGACACAAGTCACTATTGGATTAATAACTAAATAAAATAACAAAACAGATAATTCAGTTTTAAAGATTATCATGCCCTGTCATAGTGCTTTAAAATAATATGTGATACATGATAGAGTACCAAATCCAAATGTAGTGCACAAGAAGAAGTTCATACATTCTGGCATATACAAAGCCATTTTTTTTTAATAATAAATATCTCAAGCTAAGAATAAGACCCTTTGAGACATGGTTGATATTAACTCTGGGTCACATCAGGTTGTGGTCTTATGTTTCCTTCATTTTCTGCAATGCTCCATGGGTCTTCTTGCTCTGAAATGAGGCAAAGACCCGGTTCTGTGCTGGACTGTAATTTAGTAATAGCTGCGGTGGGCTGAGTGGCATCTTAAAGACTTCAGCAGAATGAATCTCATAATTTGGACTGGATCAGTCATTAGTGTGGAACCACAAAATACCGTGGAACCTCAGAACAAACTACATCTTGTGAAGAAGCAGGAAGACACACAGGAACTGGCATTAAGCCCTGCTTACTGGGATCCAACTTTACAATTCAACGAGACTGTTTTAGAATGTCTTATTCACCATCGTAAATCATCAGTTTGCAACTAACTCTAAGTGGTCTGCTTCTGTTGAAGCTGTTGAGCTGAATGTGGTGTCTGTGATATCTCCTGGGATTTATTGCTGTGATGTAGATAGGTGTTATATATTGTGCTGTCGGAGTCTTTACGCGTGTCAGCGCGGTGACCTATTTCACGTGCCATATGATAAATGTTAGCACAAAAGACTGCTTGCTGTATTTTTCGATATGGTCTGCGGATTTGTCTCGAATTGGTGCCAGCCTCTGCAGTTAATGCATTCTCCAGTCTTCTCTTGCTCCTCTGCAGAATCACAAAATGATAGATTTGTTACCTTTTGAGCCCAAGACAGTCATGTTATAAAGAAGATACACGAACAGATATGCTCATGAATGCACTTGTGCAGATATGCACATGTCCTGACCTGGGAAAAACTTGGACTTAGTAATGAAGATGAATGTTATGTGCTGTGTTAAATTTTGGACACAGATAATGGTCTTATAGAGCCACTGAGACATTCAGTACAACAGCATTTCATAAAGACAAACTGTTGGGGTCTTAACATCTGTGTTTGCTCGTGCCAAACATGAAGTCAGTGGTCGTTGAATGAGATCTGTCACTGAGCAGCTGCGTAATTTGTGTTCTTTGTACAGTGTGTTATTTATGTTAAGGGACGCTGTTATGGAACAGAATTTGTACAGGAAGTACGTAGTGTTACACCATTCCATCATTTATCTTAATGTTAGCGTATGTGTTTGTGAAAGCCAGGGAATGCCCTCTTCTTGCCAGTGGCACTAAGGCTTGAAGGACTAAAACAGTCAACCCAGTCAGTGCCTGAAATGTGCCATCATAAATCTCATCAATCCTGTGTTTAGCCTCAGTAAAGCTTATTAGCACTTCTTAAATCCATGCAAATCTCTGAAAGACAGTTCAGTTCAGGAGAAACTTGAGAAAAGAAGATCTAAAGCTCACTTGTGATTCAGGAATGTGGATGCTTTGCATAAAATCCAAAATTCAAGAGCTTAAATTATCTTACTCTGGGTGGGAACTTGAAAAATATCCAAAATGATTTGATTTGTCAAGTTGAAACTTGCCTACTGAAGGACTGTAACTGGTGTCTGTCAGCAAATGTGGAGTGGCTCTTGTACCGCAGACTAATTAATGTGCTCTAGCTTAGTGGGAGTCTGGAAATCGAGGTATGATGTCAGTATTATTTCTGAGTCATTGAACTTTATATGTAATGCTATTTTTTTTTAAATATACACTAGCATTCATAAGTTTGGGGTTGGTAAGTTTTTTTTATGTTTTTGAAAGAAGTCTCTCATGCATTTATATGATCAACATACAGTAAAAACAGTAATATTATGAAATCAATTTTCAATATTTTTGTAGATTTAAAGTTGTAATTTATTCCTGTGGTGGCAAAGCTGAATTCTTAGCAGTTATTACTCTGAAAACAGTTGTTGCTGCTTAATATTTTTATGGAAAACCTGATATATTTTTTTTCCAGGACTGTATAATAAATGCATTCATTTGAAATAGAAATCTTTATAAAAAATGAAATCATTTTAAATGTCTTTGCTGTAACTTTTGATCAATTCAACTAATCCTCACTAATTATTATGTATTAATTTCTTGCAAAAAAAAAAAAACTACTGTACCCTAAGTTTTTTTTTTTTTTTTTTTTGTATCAACCATGCATTTTGTATTTTCTATGTAAAGTCAGTGTAGGATGGAGTAGATCAAGCTGAAAGAGTTGAGTAGCTCCTAAGAGTTGTTATTGTTCTTTTCGCTATTGTTTTGTTTTACTGTATTTCACTTTCAAATAAGAATCTCCTTGTGGCTGCACTAGATATTCCATACTAAACATAGTTGCTACCATGGCTCTCTGTACACTTCACGTTAGTTTAATGATTCCAGCTAATTCACATAGGCTGTGTGAAGTGTTGCTTGAACTATTGCAGTGGTGGACTGTAAATGCCTTTGATATAATTTAAACAATCAGTGTGTGGCAACAGATCACAGACATTAAATCTCTGGAATGAAGATGTGCGTATAGAAGCAAGAGTTTTGAGCTGGTGCCAGATTCTTGGGTCCTAGATTGACCTCAACCTGTTTGTTCCTATTAATCATCTACATGTTTTCCATGCCTGAAAGGTTTTGTCTTGCATATGTCTCTTTTGATTGATGAACTGTTTTCCTTTAATAAGACAAGCATGTTGTGTTAGTATGAATTATAATACCTGTCACTCATATAAATTCCCCATCCTCTGTTTGTTTGTTGATTTTGCTTTCAGCTAGCAATTAGAATGTTATGAGCGCATTTTAACACATTTACCATGTGTAAATCCATTTCACAGAATTGCAGATTTTCCAAATGTTAGTAAAGTCTTTAGATTTCATCTGGTCTTACTTTTAAGGGATTAAATATATATCTGATGTGAAGATTAGATTTAATGACCTCAGCAGCATCTGGTTTGTGGGCCTCCTGTTAAATTTAATGAATTGTACCGTAGTAAACTTGTTAAAAGTCTAGTAAAAGTCACGATTCTGACCGCATGAATTATATCACCCGTCAGCATTTTATATAATTGATCTCGCTTCCTCTTTTACATGCAGACACGTTTCCCTCTCTTTCATTTACACACCATGTCTTTCCTCTGACCCTCATTTAAATCTTGTGCAAAATTTACTGCACAGTCTCTGGATCAGATCTGATCTCCAAAATGCTGCCATTGCCAGAATGCTCCAGATCCTTTCACCTCAGATCAGACGTGTGTGATAGTACATAGCACATGTAATCCAGATGCTCTCCTTCACTCTCCGGGGCCCAGCTGGGCCTCATGTCTCATGTGGCCGCATCTCTGCTATCAGACCTGGCTGTAATGATTCCACCTCATAATAATGCTTCGTGATGTCTATAATAGTTAAGGATCTGAGCAGCTAGCACAAAAGTTCAATTCCAGGTAGGTGTAATGCAAAACAGGTGACTACCTTTGCGATTATACTGTACAGTCAGATGCTTTCATTAAAATGCCAAATGCAAGTGAATGGGTCATTTTAAAGTGCACAAGTAACTTATTATAGAATTTCAGCTTGGTTTGCCAGGACCCATTGCATCACTCTACCCATATAGTAACAGTGGGACTGCTGGCAGCTTTAACTGAAAGAAACAAATTATCTAGCTTTCACAAGGTCTCCAACCCCCCAAATCCATCACGCCCCCATCACTTTCATAGTAACATTTGCTTACTTTTAAAACAAGTGACTTCATGGTCTGAGAACCAAGGGTGCTTTTTCGGGTATTTTTAAAGCATATGATGCCCTCATAAGGAATTGTGCTGATAATGTGTGAGCGAGAGTGGAACAGAGAGATGTGAACTCCAGTTTTGGAAATGCATTGTGTAAGACTAGCTATTTGTGTAAGATGTGTTAGTAAGGTAAGATTTATGAGGTCGGGATGGAGTTCGAGGTGTAACAGACCTGCTAAGTTTAAAGTAAAGAACATCTGTCCACAGAGGGCAAGCTATCAGTGGGGCAGATTAAGTATTTCTGTATCAGTATTCTGATAATAATGAAACATTTAAGTGTTGTGACATACATCAAGATGAATGGTTTTAGGTGAGTTTCAAAAGTGGATAGTGGTGGGAAAAGCACAAGTGGGAGCTGACTGTGACTATCTTTCATTTTTGTAGATGTTGACGAATGTGAGGCAGAGTCACACCAGTGTAACCCGACTCAGGTGTGTATAAATACAGCCGGTGGATATACCTGCTCATGTACTGAGGGCTACTGGCTGGTGGGTGGACAGTGCCAAGGTAAGATTTACAGACATCATGAATGGATAGTTTAATGTTATATGCTTTAATTTGTGATGTCTACATGTGACACAACATGTACCCGGTTAATCCTTTAATAAACCAGTTTTCATTCTGCTTAAGTGCACTTCTGTTCAAAACATTGGGGTTAGTAAGATTTTGTTAAAATAACTAATATTATTATTCAGCAAGGGTGTATATAACTAATCAAAAGTGACAGTAAAGTTACAAAAGATTTCTATTTCAAATTAATGTTGCTGTTTTGATCTTTTTTTTCCCTCACAGAATCCTAAAAAATGCATCATGATTTCTACAAAAATATTAAACAGCACAACTCCGTATTAAACATGAATAATTATAAGAAATGTTTCATGAGCACTAAATCAGCATATTAGAATGATTTCTGAAAGATCATGTGACACTGGAGACTGACCATTCGAATTGTTACTTTGTTTTATTTGATGTTTAAATAATGAAATAATCCAGTCTTATTTGACACCAATTCAGTTGTGACTACTGTTTGCGTATTTAGTGCTCTCTAACTCGCCTTTCTTTAGACATTGATGAGTGTCGCTATGGTTACTGCCAGCAGCTGTGCGCTAATGTCCCAGGCTCATATTCCTGCTCCTGTAGCCCTGGATTCCTTCTTAATTCTGATAGCAGGACATGCCAAGGTGCACACATACACAGGAACATCATTATTGTCTAGTTTGATAGTTTACTGAAAATCTTGACATCTGCCATCTTCTTCCTCTTCCTGGCTCTCCAGATGTGGACGAGTGTGAGACAAACCCATGCTCTCACGGCTGTTTGAACACATACGGCTCATTCATGTGCACCTGCGATGAGGGCTTCGAGCTCGCCTCTGATGGGACCACCTGCAATGGTAATAAGGGGAGGAGAAGAGACGATAAGAATAGAGAGAGACAGGGGACCCAGAACAATTTAAAGCTTTTAGAGACAGGTTTAAGATGCATGTTGCTTGATTTTGTGTGCATTGATAGTGTGTGTTGTGTCTTTCTTTATCACTACCCATCCTTAGATCTGGACGAGTGCAGTTTCTCAGACTTCCTTTGTCAGCACACGTGTGTGAACACGCCAGGATCATTCTCCTGCATTTGTCCGTCTGGATATTACGTGTATGAGGATGGAAGGAGCTGTGAAGGTATCTCTACATTTTTATTTTGTGTGCTTCTTTTAATGTGATTTTGTTGAATCAGTTGTAGCTAAGAATAGCTATTTCAGATCTGCTGCACCATTTGGCTTCCTTGATGTTGTAGTTATTGTTGCTGCTGTTAATGATTATGATGATATTGATAACCTCTAACTTCTGCCTTTTATGTGTTTGATTTTCAAGACCTCAATGAATGTGAGTCTGGTAACAACACCTGTACAACAGCACAAGTGTGTTTCAATTTCCAGGGAGGTTACACATGTCTAGACCCTCTTAGATGTGATCCACCTTACATAGAACTCAGTGAAAAGTGAGTTCATGAATGTTGGCAAAAGAAAACCTGTTTGCTTTAGTCAGTCATTTGACTTTCTGTTGAACAGTTGCAGCATGTTCTGAATATACTTCTCTCTTTCTTTCTCAGTCAGTGCATGTGCTCTGCGGAGAATCCCGCTTGTCGGGAACGACCCTTCACTATTCTGTACAGGCATATGGATTTGTCTTCTGGCCGCAGTGTTCCTGCCGATATATTTCAAATGCAGGCCACCACACGTTACCCTGGAGCATTTTATATCTTTCAGATCAAGTCTGGCAACGAGGGGCGAGAGTTTTACATGCGGGTAAATGGGCTTCTGTTTGTATAAATTGTAAAACACTTACATTACTGTTCAAAAGGTTTGGGTCAAGCATTTTTTTTTTTTTGTATTTTACTCACACTTTCCATTTAAATATTAAACAGCACAAATGTCTTGATTGAAATAGTAAGAAATGTTTAGAGCACCAAATCAGCATATTAAAATGATTTCCGAAGAATCGTGTGACACTGAAGACTGAAGTAAAAATTCAGCTTTGCCATTCAAATATATTCAAATGGAAAACACTTATTTTAAATTTTAATAATATTTTACAATATTACTGTATTTTTTAAACAAATAAATGCAGTCATGGTGAGTATAAGAGACTTCTTTCAAAAACGATTAAAACTACTTACAGATTGCATACTTTTTAATGTTAGTTTATATATAAAGGTGACCACTGGAGGGAGCTGTAGGATTTCTGTGAAACTGGTAAAATAACTCTGGAGCCAAACCAAATCTTCATGGGTCCTAGCAGTCCCTTAGCTAATCAGATATAATTTGAAATTGTTGAAAGAGTTTGTTTTCATATGATTTGTCCATGTGGACAAGCAATGTTTCAACTCTGAAGAGTGACAGACTCAGAATGAATTAAAAAAATATGAACATTCTTTCCCTTTCTTTCCACAGCAAACCAGTAATATCAGTGCAACTTTGGTTCTGTCCCGGCCCATTAAAGGACCGAAGACCATCGTTCTAGATCTAGAGATGGTTACGGTTAACAACGTCATCAACTTCCGAGGCAGTTCAATCATCCGCCTCACAATATTTGTCTCTGAACATCCATTCTGAGGCTTTACAAATGAACCTCTGACATCTCACCTCTTCATGGCCCCCATACCTCTATCTTGGACTTCCTGTTACTGCACTACCCGTCAGGCAGCTGCATTTCTTCATTTTGTTTGTTCTGTGGATCTGGACTTTCATGTGGTCATCACCCTCTCTGTCTGCTCTCTAGTGGGCGGAGCTTGTGCTGATGTTTGATATTTCATAATGCAGGTTTTTCATTAGGCTGCCTGGCTGTCATTGTCATCTGCAGTCACACGCATGTACCCATACACAGAAGAATATTTATGTTGTGTTTTTTCTTGTTTGTTCTACATTTCCCATTGTGTTTTTTCTCGCCACAATTGCAGATCCTTAAGTGTCTTGTTTTTTCTGTTGTTGTTGATGTGGTTTTTTTTTTTTTTTTTTTTGTAAAGCGGAATTTGTTTTTCTACTTTTAGTGGCACCTGTGTCACATTTTCTCACTGTGAATGTGAGTATTTGAGCGCCGCTTTCATTTGTTCTTGACCCTTGATGACCCCAAGCAGTGAGAGAGCTGCCAGGCTTGCATGTGCTACAAAATCACGTTTTTGAAAATGTGATCCTGGACCACAAAACCAGTCTTAAGTCGCTGGGGTATATTTGTAGCAACAGCCAAAAAAAACATTGTATGGGTCAAAAATCTAGATTTTTCTTTTATGCCAAAAATCATAAGGATATTAAGTAAAGATCATGTTCCATGAAGATATTTTGTAAATTCCCTACTGTAAATATATTAAAACTTCATTTTTGATTAGTAATATGCATTGCTAAGAACTTCATTTGGATAACTTTAAAGGCGATTTTCTCAATATTTAGATTTTTTTTTTGCACCCTCAGATTCCAGATTTTCGAATAGTTGTATCTCAGCCAAATATTTTCATATCCTAACAATCCATACATCAATGGAAAGCTTATATATTCAGCTTTCAGATGATGTATAAATCTCAATCTGGTTTTGTGGTCCAGGGTCACAAATGTTCTAAACATCTCTGACAGGAGTCTGCAGCGCACCTTCAGCACCCGTTTCCCAGGGAAATCTAAAAAAAAGTCTTTATTTCGGCTCCGAATTTCTTATTGAATCTGTGCAGAATTTCCTCTGTGTATCTGTTTTTGTTTGACAGCTAAAGAGAGCCTGGTCGATCAATAAATACACATTTGATGACCTGAACTTTTGTTGGTTTGTGTTTACTATTAGCCAATTTAGATTCATTCCTAGAAAGTTTTGGCATTTGATAAAATGAGACAATTAATACAATAAGGACCTGAATTTTGATGTAGCCCTACATATTAGTCATCACAAGGGGTCAGTAACAACGAGGTTTTGAATGTGTCAAGATTTGAAGAATCAATATACTTAACTTGCGTGACTGTGTGGGAGTGTTAACTTTCGTTTGTGTCACAGTGATCAAAGAGACAGTGTGGGATTTTTCCTGAGCAGTGTTATTAGGGACCGGCGGACACTAGGACCCAGCCGTAGGCAGAAGTTTATTCCATCACTGGAGGCTTCAGAAGCACCTGCAGCACTCCGAGCTCAGAGATTTCATCTCCTCGCGGACAGCAGCACAAGTACGTCCAACCTTATGCTTCGGCTTTTTTTCTGTTGTTAGTGCCTTAATCATTCATCAATTTTTAGATGACTTTGATGTGTTGATTGTAATGTTTTATTGTAACGTTATCCTAAAAACAATCTTACCACGAAAAATCATTATTACATGAATTAAACGTTGATAATCTAGAGTGAAATAAATTATTTAGCGGCATTATGTGAAAATTATTAAGGTCATATTTTCAGTAATTTTGAATGTGTCGTTCATAGTTTTGGACTTATTTCCACTACAGCAGCTGATGTTTCCATTTGTTCTCATTCAAAAATATATTTATTTCCACCACAAAGTTCTACTACACACAAAACTAAGTTGGCGTGATGATATTGGCATTGTTTTGGAAATGTTTGGTGACCAGAAATTGGACAGTTTCATGTAAATATATATAAATATCTTATTTTCAGTCTTTTTTACGTGATTGGTTTGTGATTTTTTGTGTGCAGATCCTCAATATGACAGAATATATCAAAAACTGCTGCAGGACATTTATGTCCAAGAAAAATGAACCAGAGATTCAGAGTAAGTCTCTCTCCCCTTTACCTCCTCATGAATGTTGTTTTCGTTTGCATTCACACACAATATAATGTATATAAATGTAACTACATATATGTGACCCTGGACCACAAAACCAGTCTTAAGTGTCAATCTGAAAGCTGAATAAATAAGCGTTCCACTGATGTATGGTTTGTTATGATAGGACAATATTTAGCCGAGATACAACTATTTAAAATCTGGAATCTGAGGGTGCAAAAAAAGTTCTTAGCAATGCATATTACTCATCAAAAATTAAGTTTTGATATATTTACAGTAGGAAATTTACAAAATATCTTCATGGAACATGATCTTAATATCCTAATGATTTTTGGCATAAAAGAAAAATTGATGATTTTGAGCCATGTTTTTTTGGATATTGCTAAAAATATACCCCAGCGACTTAAGACTGGTTTTGTGGCCCATGGTCACATATGAGTTATGAAAGGTGTATTTGTATACATTTAAATGTTTTATAGTGATTAAGGTTCGACCTCCTGGTAAATTAACTGCTGAGTCTAATGTGAAGAAGAATGTTGGAGTATCAGAGGATTATCTGCTGTCTAAACTGCCTCCGGACGGCCGGGAGGTTCCATTCATCATCCCAACCTTCAAACCCTCCTACATCCAGCCGAGAGGATCACAGTACTCTGGCTACAACATTGGGCAACAGAGTAAGCAGTATGACTTAGTTATTATTATAATTATAATAATAACTAAGTTTAATAACTTAATTATATTTAATTTTTTAAAGTAGGCCTACATATTTAAGTAAAGATTTGAATGATTTTAGGTGCCACAAGGACCACTTTTGCAGAAAGGAAGGCAGAGCTTGCAGGAACCGGTCAAATGATGTATGACCCTGATTTGACCTTAAACAGCAGTCATATGATCAGCTACGTGTCACCAGGCTCACTGAGACGCCCCACTCTGAAAAACAGACCCAACAACAGTCCTGGCTCAGGTGAGATACTTTAAGATCTGTGTAAAACCCCAAGCCTGTTTATAACTTGTGTGTGTTGTTTGAAGAGTGCAATTTCACTTCCTCATAGCATCACACAGCAGCACGTAACTTCTCAGCATGTAACCTCAAATATTTGCGTTCCTACCCACCTGTGCGTAATCCTTCTGTTTTATTCCTGCTCCTAAATCCCCAATTGTTCATGGCAGATTTGCACCGAATGTCCCAGATCATATTGTTGAGAGGCCATATTCAGATCATTCTAATGCTTTACTGTGGCTTTTTAAATGGAATCACTTTTGTTACATAATGTGATGAACTGAATCAACTGCAGAAGTGCAAGTATTTAAGACTCTTTCTAAGAGGAAAATTAATTAAATGATTTGTGTCTGTTTGTTTAACAGGTTTGGAACACAGTGGCAAACAGAGACTCAGTCTCTCCATGTATGATTTGTCAAACCCTCAGAGCCACGTACAGGTGAGTTCACACGCACAAACACACACACACACACACACACACACACACACACACACACACACACACACACACACACACACACACACACACACGTTACGTGATGCTTCAGAAATCATTCTAATATGCTATTTGGTGCTCAAGACTTTTCTTATTATTATCAATGTTGAAAAAGATTGTGTTGCTTAATGTATTTATGTAAATATGATAAATTTTTTAGGATTCTTTGATTAATGGAAATTGATCAAAGAGTCAAATAATTAATTTTTTTATTAATTTCTTTGTATTAATTTTTTTTAAAGTCCTAACAGTTGGCAAACTGTTAAGGGGTAGTGTATATTATAGAGGGATATAATAATTATTAAACATTATTATGACTATTATTTATCATTATTTATATAAACACTATACTAGTTAGTTTGGATATCAAATTTCAACTGTAAGGCAAGATATTTTAACTAAGTTTAATTCAAAACTGTTTTGTTGCATTTGTTACTGGAATAATTAGCTCAATATTTATCTTAGTTAATAACTTAATAATAATTAATAAAATTAGTAATCATACTACTTGCATGCATTGTTAGTATGCCAGAAATCATTATTACCATTGGGATCTCTATTTCTGTTTCTCTCTTTTTTATGTTAAAAAATATTTGTGGCCTTTTATCAATCAGATCAGATTAAATTCCTGATTGAAGTGTGATGTATACATACTACATTGCTATTTAATAATTAGCAGTGCTTTTGTTCAGTAACATTTATTCCTCTCTTGTTCCTCCGCGTTATGATTCTGTATCCAGTGTCCAGAGCAGCACATCCTCCATTCAGGATTCCTTTGGGAGCAGCCGCAGTCTAGGTAACCATTCATGACGGAACACTGAAGTCGTAATCATAGACAAGCGCATTCCAAAAGAACCCTCAAAGCTCCCTTCTAATAGAACTCTCTGGAAAGGGTTCCGCTCCACTATCACCTGGAATTTCCACTACAGTTTCATTTGTTTGGTTTTCCTTTAGTTTTTTTCAGGGTCTTTTTGCACCCTTTATTTCCCTTACCCTCTCTCTCCTCACCGTGTACACACATAAACACAGACTGTTAAACAAACTCACACACACACACACATACACACACACACAGGGCTGACTCAGATGGTGAAATCGTGAAGGGCAGACACAGTAATTACTTCCAAATGTTTTCCCTGAGGTCCAGTACACAAGTCCTCAGATAACTTTCAGAATGTATGTCTGTGGATCTTTACACACATAACACGAATAATAAACTCAAAATATATTAAATTTCTGTCTACCATTCTGCATTTTTCTAATTTAATTGAAAGTGTTTTTAATTAACACTGAGCTAAAATTTGGTTTGTCCCTCTTTTTCTTGATTAACAACAGGACTTATGCTGAATATTGAACAGAGTATTATATATAAAACATTTTTATGTGTTTGCATGGTTGTGTGTGTGTGCATAGAGTCCATCACGCTGTCCGGTGATGAGCGGGATTTTGAGCCGGGAAAAGTGTGTGTGCACCTGAAGTATGAAGAGGCGGTGGAGCAGGTGTGGATCACCTTAGTGAAGGTATGATTTCATCCAGGAGAGGCTTTGCTAGTCTACAACAGGCCATTGTGTCCCATCTAGAGTCCAGCTGAATGGAGCCTCTGTGCTGATCTGAGAGACCTTTAACAAGTGATCACATTTCCAACCAGCTATTTTTAATCTCTCTTTTTCAAATAATTGAAAAATAACTCAATGTGTATATCTGTCTCTTTGCTTCTTTATTTTACACATAATTTATAACATACATAATATATTAATGTTAATGTTACAAATTAATGTTCATTTATTTACATTATTTACTATATGTTTGGAAGTGAATAAATGGGGTTGTATCTTAGAGTGTGAGTTGTTTATAATATTAACACACTTTTTGATCTCATATTTCATCATATTTGTGTTGTTTTATTTCTGTCAATTATTTTCTAATACTAACAAGGCCCTGCCTCCTTTTCCTCCTCTGAGAAATGCCCTTTGTTGACATACAGTGGTTTTAGTGGTTGTAAAAGCTCATAAACTGTACATGTTGCTTTCGACTTTTCTCACTGTTTGTCATTTATTTTTATTTTGGTACTCCCTCTCTTTTAGTGTATGGATTTGAGTGTGTATAGTGATGGGGTGGAGGTGCAGAAGATTGGGGTCAAAGGAGTCCTCACCATGACCAAGCCAGTGCGATTTAAGAGTACCGTCAAGGAAGCATCAGCAGTGAGTGAAATCAGCCGCCATAAAACATACAACAGCCAAGATTCAATTCAAGCTTCAGCATTGGTTATATCAAGGGGTTAAAATGATTAGCATTATCCCTTCTGCTAGATGCCAGAATTATACCATCTGCTTCTAAAAGTTGCCTTTCTGCTTTGGCAGCCATTCAAAATAACCATGTACTCTAATGAAATAAAATATTTTGCAAGCAACATACACTAGATTTTTGTTTTAAAGAAATGATAAATTAAAAAAAAAAAGTGGCAGTAAAGAAATTTGTTATGAAAGATTTTCATTTCAAATAAATTATTTGACATTTTTGATCATCATAGAATAAAATTGTGTCATGGTTTACACTGTTTACAACATTTAAACATAATAATAAGAAATGTTAAAGTACACAAATCAGTAGATTAGAATGATTTCTAAATGATCATGTGACACTGAATTTTAAAATATAGATAGATAGATAGACAGAAAGAAAATTGTTTTTTAATTAAAAATGATTTTATATTGTAATATTTTTTCTGTATTTTGGTTAAATAAATGCAGGCTTGGTGAGCTTAAGAGTCTTCATTCAAAAACAGTAAAAAATTGTACAGAACCCAAACTTATAAACTATATATAACAATTTTCCCCAATACGATGAATGAGAAAAACATTTCCCAGAAATCATAGACCTCATAGACTGATATTACAAGAAATGCATATTAAGATTGGCAGCTCTGTGATCTTTTTATTGAATTGTGATTAATTATTCAGCCCTCCCTTCAGTCCCTCCCGTGGTTCTTGAATAATGACCATTCCAGCTGGACTGAAAAGTCCCACACAACCAAAGCTGCATAAAAAACATACTTCCTCAGAAAAGCAAAAAACACATGTAGAGCATGAAGTATAGTTTTTTTTCTTCTTTTTTTGCAGTTTTAGTTAGTAGCTAATTATCCCTCTGAGTATATTGTCTCGCTTTCAGGACACTGTCTTCATGGAGACGTTCGTGTTCACTCTTAACTTAGAGCAGATACGCAGATCTGCACTGGTGCTGCGCCTGCAGGCTCACACACCACGGAAGCGTACACTGGGAGAGTGTGTATTATCTCTGCGAACACTTGGACCGGAGGCAACAAAGCACTGCCTGGAGTTCAAGCCTTACTCTAAAACACACGTGAGTCCTCACCTGCTGTTTCTCTTTGTGACTGCATATCTAATCCCAAATGTCTCTCTCTTTTACAGATCCTTCCTAATTTTGACAGTAAGGTTCTTTGAAAAAACTTCCACCTGCAATGTCCCACAGTGCTGCACTCACCCACTGAACCACATATTTTACTTGCATCACAAATTACACAGCTGCACTAGTTCTGCTCAGGTCTGTCCTGTGATATTTAGGTCACTGGGGCTGAAACAGACAGACAGAGAGAGGAAGAAATCAATATACTGAAAGAAACCAGCCATTTCAATACTGCTGAAAGCACTTCTTGAAGGAATTAACTTGACCCTGTCTAAAGCTTATGTAAATAATATGTTACAAAAGATTTTGACTGTTAATTTGTGATTAACTAATGTTAAAGTTAATTAATGTTGTTTACATTTCTATTGATGAAAGAATCCTGAAAAATGTTTTGTAGTTTCCCCAGAAAAATTAAGGAGTCTGTTTTCAACATTGATAATAAGAAATGTTTCCTGAACACCAGCATATCAGAATGATTTCTAAAGGATCATGTGACATGAAGACTGGAGTAATGACTGCTGAAAATTAAGCTTTACCAACACAGGAAATAAATTACATTTTAAAATATATCAAAATAGAAAACAGTTATGTTAAATTATACAAATATTTCTGAATATTACTGTTTTACTGTATTTTTGATCAAATAAATGCAGCCTTAAAAGCATAAAAAGGCTCAAAAACAAATCTTACCAACACCGAACTGAACTGTGAACATACACATACACTTAGATGTTATTTATAAATATTTCACATTTATATACATGAAATTTTATAAGTTGATCATTAGTAACATCTAAATACCTATACATAATGTATATTAAAATTCTGATATTTAATTCTGCAAAATGAGTGTTACTGTCACTTTATCATCTTTGTACATCATTTCACTGAAAGTAGGTCATTGTATGGCCTACTGAATATGTGCCATACACACATACAGGTATCAGATATGGCACTTTTTGCTGATTTTGCCATCTTTTTGTGAACATTTGGAAACGGATGGTTTAGTGTGTTTTGCTTGTGTGTGCATGGGACTGAAATCAAACACTTAACAGGGAAAATGGCTTTTTTGAAAAGAAAGTCTTTTCAATAATGAGGTGTTTGAAATTGACAGAACTGTGTTCCAGAATGAAAGTCAGTGGAATCTGGTCTTGAGGAAGTTTTTTCATGAATAATGGCTGTGTGTGATTGTTACTGGGTCAGAAATTGTTCTGGGATTCAACTATAAATCAGTGAATCAGTCACAGCAGGTAGTCTTCCATAACACACACACACACACACATGCAACATTACACCTAACCCTATTGTGGATTATTTTGTGTCTGTTTCTGTAGGTGTGTCATGCTGAGCTTCAGCTGGCCTTGTGCTTCCAGCCAGTGAACAGTCGAATGCAACTCCAGATCCTTAGTGCTCAAAACCTTCCATCATCTTCCTCGCCACTTACACAAAGTGAGTGCACACTCTCAATAACATAAATTTACATCCTAGTCCATTTTAAATATATTTTCATTATAAGTTAAGTTCTCCTCTTGAAAGTCCTCTTATTTTTTTATTTATTTCCCTCCTTAGTTTATTATTGTGGAAGAGTGAATTTGACAAATATGACAATGTTGATAAAACAAACTGTGCCAATGAATGTTCTTTTAGGTTTCTTTGTGAAGGTTGAGTTGTTGAGTGAGGCTAGGGTCTTACTGAAGAGGAAGACGAAGGTGATGAAGTCATCAGGGGGGCAGATCCAATGGGCTGAAGTGCTTCACTTGCCCATCACCAATCTGGACCAGAATCTGCAGCTGGCAGTCAAACTCTACAGCCGTAGCTCTGTTCGGAGAAAACACCTGCTTGGACAGGTCAGTTCAGAGCAGAATACATACAGTACTATAACTCACTACATTTAGTATGAAACACGTTTAAAGTCATTTATTTGATAAAAAAAAAAAAACAGCAATATTGTGAAATAATAGAAGATTTTTCTATTGTAATATACTTATGGCAAACCTGAATTGTCAGTAGCCATTTTCTCGGGTTTCAGTGTCACAGGATCCTTCAGAAATCATTCTTTAATATGGTGATTTGATGCTCAAGAAACATTAAATATTATTATTATGTTGAAAACAGTTGTGCTGTTTAAGTTTTTTTTTTGTAAAAAACATGATTCTTTGATGAACAGAAAGTTCAAAAGAGCAGAATTTATTTGAAATATAATTTTAGAAACATTATACATCACTTTACTGTCACTTTTGAATGATTTAATGCATCCTTGTTGTATAAAAGTATTAATTTCATTCAGAAATCTTACTGTCCCCTAAGTTTCAGTCTTTATGTGTATTCCTTCATTTCCAGGTCCTCTTGGGTTTTGACAACAGTTCTCCTGAGGCAGTGGAACAATGGAGGGATTCCATGGCTAATCCTGAAAAAGTGGTGACGTCTTGGCACAGACTTAGTCGACTCTAAAGTGAGAGGATGAAGAAAAGAGCTTTTTTAGCCCGGTGGATTTTAAATGCAACTTTCAAAAAGCTTTTTTATCTTTGAATACTTAAGTATTGTACGGTTATTTCAATTATAGATATTGTAGGGTAAAAAAGTGCTTTTATAAAACTGATTACAGGTCCAACTGAGTCACACGCCCTCTGCAGATCCTAGTGTAGCTAATCATGTATTCAGCTGTTTGTAGATTTAACGTTCTATGTTCTTCATTGGTGTAAATTTGAAAACATGCAACTGTCTAAAACACAGCACAGGAACAGGAAACGTAGACATTATGTGCAATAATATGTATTATCCAGAGCTCTACAAATCCCAGTATAGCAACTTGGCCAAATAAAGAGCAGACAGTCAGCTATTCAGCCTACTTCATAAAGTATTATGTTCAGTATTTTTCTCTATCATCTCCATACAATTTCAGTGCTGCTGAGTTGATGTGAATCTGTTCTCTGTAGAAACAGATATTTGCATTTTCTGAGCAGTGATGAAGATTGTTGCATTTTCGCTTGCTTTTAGAAGAAGATAAACCTGTTTTTAAGTACAGTAAAAACTGTGTTGGTGTTGGGGTGAACACTATCTAAAAAGCTTTTATTTTTAGAAGTTTAGAAGTAGAAGGGTTTGGGTTACATCCCTCTTCGTGGAATTCAATCCTTCAAATTGTCCCCTATTTCCTTTCACAAATACAAGAAAAAGGGAAAGGCCACTAGAAAGTGCAACAAAGAGACTTTTGTTAACACATTTCACTTCTCTACATCCTTTGTGCTACCCTTAATTCGAGGTGACCTAACTTTCTAGGCCTTGTTATTTCTTTTTGCACAGGTCACAGTAGCTTGTCTAAAAGTGTTCTTTGTATTCATGTTTAAGTACATTGTGTTAAGTAATGCTGTAGTCCGGCCGACATGTGATATTATCTAAGGCAGATATTTAAAAAGCTGATATTTTGTTCATATTGACTGTATTTTGTATGCATACACACAAAGATTGTTTTATCCCAGTCGGGCATCCTGATGTTATAGAAATAAAAAAGATAACATTGCTTGTAAAAGAATCCACTGTGTTAAATTTTAATGGGATTTTATGTGTATGTTCATAAAAGACACTTTCATTTACGTTTTATATGATTTGACAACTGTACTACGGCTTGATAACAGTATATAGTGATTTATTACCACCATTCTCCAAACCCAGAGGAAACACTATAAACAGACAAAGGATGTTTGTGTGGGTCTGAATGTTTGTGCTCCTTAACCCCTCTGATTGTGCTGCTCTTTTAAAGGCCTACATCCGGGTGTGATTTAATTTACGTCAGAACTTTCGGGATCGCTGTTTGAACAGTGTTAATGATCATTTCTGATGACACACCCCCAGCTGCAGCAAATCCCACTAAACCAGCTGATCTTTGTGTGTGAAAGTATTTGTGTAATGTATCGTTTCCATAGCAACCATACAATCAAATACTAAAAATGGTCATAAAAGACAATAAAAATAGCAGCAGTCAAGTGTCAAGTGAAATTTTTTTTTAAATAAAAATAATATTTAAAAAATATATTTAAAAAAAATCAATGTGGTAATTAAATAGGACATAAATGTTTTCAGTCTCTCTCTCTCTCTCTCTCTCTCTCTCACACACACACACACACACACACACACACACACAAACAACTGTAACCAGGGGGCTGTGTACCTTTGTCTGTCCTGTGTGTTTCAATTAAAAGTGGATCAGCAGGTCCGGGATTTTAGCTTTGTGTCCAGGATCTGCAATACTCACAAACTTGTTCAAACTGGGAATTTGCTCATTTGCATCATAACACCAACTACATGTTCCCCAACCTAAGGTTTCACATTTTCCAACTCTTTTACAAGCACATATAACAATCGGGATTTTTTTTTAATGGATATCTTGTTTATATTATGGACTGGCATGGTTTTACCTTAAATAACAGAAAACAAAAGGAAGCTGTGCAAAAAAATTCATAGAATCAGTTTTGAGCATAGACTGTGTATTTTGAATCGTCAGTTCCCGAATACTCAACTGCTGCGCCAGAGCACCATCTAGTGCACTTCAGAAGTGAATGAACAATGAAAGGTGTTTTTTTTTTTTTTTTTTTTGTAACTGCGGTTTGGCCTTGTTCCCGCCATAATTTATCATCTTCACGCAGTTCATGTAGGAATATGGCCGCTAATTTCTGAGCATATGATCCACACACAAGGATATCTCGGCACAGCTATTCATGTCTGTTGGCAAATTCCGGTTTTATGTCCAAAATCGTGTGTGTTATGTAATTTAGAATTTTAGAATATTTTCCTAGCAGTCCGTACACAAACTTGTTTACAGTGACGGTAACATTTAGAATTCGGTAATGTTCTGAAGAAACATTCAGAACAATGCAGTACAATAACTGAAATACTGACAATTACGGAACAAAAGAAAAAAGAATAACAACTAACCTTGAGCTCCTCTGTATATGTAGACTAAACAATAATTGCAATTCACAACATTTATAACAAATCTGAATTACATCTAAACATGAAACATTAATATAAAATATATATGGTTATAATGTAACCATTTTTTTTTGCCTACTGTGAGTTGTACTGTTACGGTATATTAAGGTAAAGCTTACAGTTTTTTTTTTTACTAAGGAAATACAATTTGTAGGCCTACATGAGTTTTAAAATGTTATTTTCATGGCTGCACTGCCATAGCAACAAACATCCGGTCTCTGAGCAGCTGAATCTCACCTGAACCAGACTCAGTTAAGTGACTCAGTCTGACTGCGTCTTGGTGACTCATGAAAGCAGCCCCCTACCGGAATGTCCAAACGGAGAGTTGTTTTCGTTGTAAGATTTAATAGAATCATATTCATTTAATTCTATCGTTGCCTAATTAAACTTTACGAGTTCTAATAATTTAGTTTTTTATTTTAACATTATTGTTTTTTCTTCTTCCTCTCATCAAACGCACGCCCAGACAAAGTTCTCTTGCTCAGCGTTGATTGTGTATCTAAAACCCGTGGGCGCCGATAGGAGGTGCGCGCAGTGACGCACATTCCGTGGAATTCCACAGCTGCTATAAAACACCTGATGAAGCGCTTATCTGCTTATTGAGACTACAGTTAGACATGGGCACTGAATCAGAAAATAACGGCGTCCTTAAAGAGGGCTTTCTGGTGAAAAGGGTAAGAGACTTTTGAACTTTTTTTTTTAATCTATTCCCATACTGACAAATTAATTCCTAATTGTTATTGGCTTATTATCAAATGATGTTCATTTTTAGGGTCATGTGGTTCAAAACTGGAAAGTTCGTTGGTTTGTACTTAAATCGGACAGACTTCTGTATTATAAATATGAGGGAGGCAAACGGGATTCCTGCCATCGAGGGACGATACCGTTGAGTGTCTGCAAAATCACATGTCCTTATCTGGAGTACGAGAACAGACCGGTAAGTGATGTTTTATGCTATATATTTACAAGTTACAATATACAATATAGTGCCGTTTTAGAATCTGCTGTAAAGGAATTTAAAAATAAAATAACTGCATATTTCAATATAGCTAATGCAAGGTCAGTTGGTTCTTTCCACTGCCTACAAACAGATAGTAGGCTATTGAGAAGTGGCTTATCAGTGGTTTAGTTAAACCAACACTGGGAGTGTCTTACTTAGTAAGTGCTTGAAATGTTCACAGCCTCTGGTAATGCTTCATATGAATTAACCTTTCATTCTTTTGTTTGCAATGTTCACATGCACTAGCATGTCAGAAGCAAACTTTATTTCTACCGGTAAATTTTTCCAATGTCTTTGATTTATATTCTACGTTGTGTAACAGCTGTAATCAACACAGAGTGAATGGGGTTTTCTGTGGCATGTTGTTTGTGCCAGTTTCATTTATGCATTTTTTTTCTTACAAAAGACAGTGCTGTGCTTATCGTCAACAATGTAAAATGTTTGTTTAGTTCTGTGGCCGAAGAACTGTTTGTCATAGTAACCACATTTAACACCCTGCAGTTGGTGATGAAGCTGCAGACCAGCACGTCAGAGGAGCACTTTCTGGAGGCTTGCACAAGAGAGGAACGTGATGAATGGGCTGCAGCGATTGGTGCAGTGGTACAGAACCTTAACCCACAGAATGCACAGACCACCTCCCCTTCACAAGTTAAAGGATCCACATCACTCCAGCTACACAATGTCAACCTCAGGTAGCTATATTTGTAGTTTGTCAGTATATGTGAATATGTGTTTGTGACATCATATCTAAATGTGTGTCTGTTTATTAGTCAGGTGGTGGACTCCATGTATGATGTGCACACTGGTGTCCGGCTGTGCAGTCATGTTGAGCAGGGCAGCTCTTACACCAACTGTTTCTCAGGTCAGATACTCAAAAACACAATGATTTTACACAATAAAGCATGAATGTGCATTATTAAAGACATTACATTCTCTGCTGATGATCTTTATTTTTTATAAAATCCCTTTTAAATGTTTAGGAATGTTAAGAATTTATTCCTGTGATGGCAAAGCTGAATTTTCAGCAGCCATGAATCCAGTTTTTAGTGTCACATGATCCTTCAGAAATCACTTGATTTGATAGTTTTGTGTAAACTGTGATACTTTTCAGATATCTTTGTTGAATAGAAAGTTCAAAAGAACAGCATTTATTTGAAATAGATTTTTTTTGTAATCTAAGTCCCTTTCTAGCCCCAAACTATTTTATGTGTATGATGTTCAACTGTATAATGTGATTCCTTACTTTTTAGACACAATATCACTAGTTAGTTTGTCTGTTTTCTCTTCTTACAATGAGTTGCTTGTTTGTTCCTATTTGATTCAGTGTATTTGAACCAATCTGTTGAGTGAATGAATAGTTTGAATAGTTTAACTATAGCCTTCAGCATACTGACTGGCAAACTGTTTTTTGTTTGTACGTGTGTAGGCTCAGCAGTGGTGGACTGGCTTGTGTTTAATAAGCTGGCTCTGACCCGTGTGGAGGCAGTAACATTAGCCTCTGCACTGCTGGATGAGGCCTCCCTGCGGCCCATTGGGATCAGGAGCGCAGACGCTCTCCGTAATGCAGCTCTAGGAGAACAGTTCCTCGATGACTCCACTGCACTCTACTGCTTTGTAAGTTTCAAATCCCTGTCTTGTTTTATTCTCTATTCAGTGCTTTTGTAATTATTTATACTAGATACAAGATGTCCTAAACTGAATGGATATGATTTCTCAAACAGTCCCAAAGCTTCCAGAAACGAGGCAGTGTAAAAGCAGAGAAGTCTCGGTCTGCGGTGGAACTCAGTGGAAAAGTGGTGAAGAGAGGTTACCTGCTCAAACAAGTGAGCTCTCCACTATAATTAGAAGTTTTGAACTGAAAAGTGCTTATCTGTGATACCAACAGTCTTTTTTTCTGTGTGTCAGGGGCACAAGGTGAAGAACTGGAAGGTGAGATTGTTTGTTTTGAGAGCGGAGCCTGGTTTCCTGCACTATTATGATCCCAGCAAGGTGAGAACGCTGACCTGCAATTCACAGACTGTATAAGCACATTTTATGCTAAAGTCTAAAAATATCATGTGATGTTTATTTTTGTGCTGACTTTCCCAGGATGACATCACTCCGGTTGGCAGTATATCTCTGCGTGGCTGTCTGGTGTCTGCTCTGGATGATAACGGCATACCGTCAGGTGAGTAAGTCAGACTTACAACTCATCTGTGGATGTGTCTGAAGTCTGATGACTACCTGTTTCTCAATGACTATTTACAAAGCAATTCCAGATATGAATCAAAATTAAGTAAAGACTTTGCCACGGACCGAAAACACTGAACAGCAATGATTTGGGTCTTGTTGTCAAGGTAGCAGTAATATTGACAGGTAAACACTGTGAACACAAAGGCTAATGGTCACTTTCCTGTAATCTTCAGGTGTTAAAGGTAAAGTCCAGGGGAACCTCTTTAAAATCATCACTCAGATGGACACACACTATTACATCCAGGCGCCAGCACACGAAGAGAGGATAGACTGGATCCAAGCTATTAGACAACTGACTTAATTAGGTCATTGTTGGTATTGTTAATTTTATTGTTTTTGCTAAATTTATATTTCTGTCTGTCACACAACTATTTAGAAATATTGTGCCATTTTAATAGTTGTAAATGTGGTATTTGTGTATGTGGAAAGATATACAGTGTTATACAGCTAGTAACAAATAAAAAATATTCAAATAAAAAAGTCATAATAAAAAAATAGGTAATACACATGGGGCCAGCATGAGGCTTCATTCAGCATATAGAATATTTCCATATAAAATTCAGATTTCACCAAAGTTTTAATGTCCCTGATAAAGTCTGTATGTAATGTTTGATATAATATACAGGTGGTAAAGTTTATACATTCAGTGAATGTCCTTTGAAAGCATAAATGATGGTCATTGTGAAATTTATTTTGTCAAATTTTGTAAAATAAAAGTTATATTTGTGTAATTGTCATTTGGGAATCGTATCTTTGATGTGCATACCTGCCAGTTTTGTTATGGACCATTAGCATGTTTTTACCTGTTTTGGCAGGTAACAGAAATGACTTCATGTCTTTCACAGATCTGTTGGTTTGTTGCTATGGTTTAAAAACACACTATGCCTGTAAGCATATTTCTCGCTCTCTCTCTTTCAAACATTCCCAAATACACACTTTGACACAGACACACACATTAAATAACATAAATAATCAGACCTTCTTAAAAGTTTTTTAAGAAAAGTTTACTGTTTGCAGTACATATTGCAATTATTAGATGTTTAAAGACATTCAAGTAAACCTTGCTTTTAATACATGCTTCATTTGCAGCTTAAAGTGAGTAGATTGACAGCACCAAGTACAGGCTTCAGATGGACTTTGAGTCCTTTTTCTTCAAACCAATACAATTGCAGGGAATTGCATTTTAAAGTGAACATTCGGGTGTCCGTTATGAATCCTTAGGTTCCTAATATCATCAAACCTGTTCTGCAGTACATTCAAGTGAACAAAGGATAAACAAAAATGTTTCTCTTATGATTCTGACTTATTCTGTTCTGTTGGAATGATTTAACAATTTTTTTAGACAGGCAATCAAAAAACATTCCTGTATCTCAAACTGTAGAGAATGTTGCTATCAACGTCAAGGATTACGGATTTGATTAAGTGAATGCAGGAACTGATCAAAATGTATACCTTGAATGCAATGTAAGTTGCTTTGGATAAAAGCATCTGCCAAATGTGTAAATGATTTGAACTACAACAATAACTGCTACAAAAACACCCAAAGTTCTCTACTGTATAAGTGCATCTAATTGAACCAATGAAGGCACTTTTGCTTCTGTATCAAAGAGCCAAAGAAACTAAATATCTAATCAAAAGCAAAAAAAAAAAAGGCCGTACATTATTTATTATAAAAGCTATATAAAAGAAATCTTCTATCTGACCTAGTTTATGGAAAATAATTCTTAATTTGAATTTTTATGTTATCTGGATTGATCAAAGCTGGTTCAGATCAACCTTCAGATATTTTCTACTACAAATGTGCCCAAACAAACACAAAACTATTTTGAACTGAACAGGCTCATTTGCCACTACAAATAAAAATCACTAGAGAAATTTTACAAAATGGCCCATTAGCCTACCAAAACAAACACAGACCCAACCGAATTGAGTTCTAAATGTTTTAAATGAACTGAGGGAGTTCGGGAATTTTAAGACAATTGTGTACAGTACGCCCAGGATTCTAAAACCTCAGCTAAGTTGCTTCTATGAATAGTCTATGCCATTATGGCAGACAATTCTTCACTTGCTTAAGCCACTTTGGTGAGCTGTAGATCTCCATGTACTCTAAGAGCAGTGAGAGATGCGAGCTGAGTTAGTCTGTGAGTGAAACCACACAACGGCTGCCCATCCACCAGAATACGGAACTGCTGGTGCTCGCACACAATCTCCATCTGAGAGAGACAGAAGATAGAAACAACATCATAGTGACAGAAAGGTGGGACATTACCAAAGACTTAAGCTTTATTAGCTGTGATCACAACCTCCAAACACGCATTCCGACTGTTTACCTTAAAGGGCTCTCCTGGAGCAAAGGGGAAGAAAGACAGGGCAGTTTCTGAAGCGCCCCACTTTCCTGACAGACGAGCGTTACGAAGCACAGCCTTTTCTGAAAAGTTCACCTTCAACTCCAGACCCACATCACCCTCGATTTCCTCATCCCCCTCTCCTTTAGACGGGCATGCCACTAACACTACCATACTAAAGAGACAGAAAAAGATTTTTAACATCAGTTTAAAAACAAGCATCATTTTAACAGACTGTGTCAATTCTGAAATCAGAGACACTCCAGATCAAATCACATTATGAACCAGCAGTTTCTGGGTAACTCTTAGTTGCCAAATATGGCCAGAATTGTCCGAGGTTTTTTTTTTTCCGTTTTTTTTCCCCCCACAGATCAGGCTGACTAATCTTTCATGGGAATTGACCTTTTTCCCACACTGGTCAAACAGTAGTGCACAACAACAGCTGGAAAAAAACAAATGTATTGCACTCTAAAAAAATTTAGTCATTTTAATAGAAAACAAATGTTAAAATGTTAAAGTAAAAACCCACTAACATAAAAAATAATTAAGTTACCAGACAATACAATTTTACAGTATGTTTTTAGAAGTAAAAATAATTAATTCCCTTAATTTCATATACTAATATTGTATACACACACATAGATACACATACGTGGTATTGCAGTTAAATGGGTGTTTTCTTGCATTTAATATGAGTTCTATGTCTAGTGTTCTCTGTTGGCACCCATGTTTTCTTTTGCTCCTGTGTGAACTGGAGACGTTAAAACGGTTTAATCCCCGATACAACTGGCTCATTGTTACCGCAGTGAAGGCGCGTCTCATCCTCAATGAACCGAGTCATTCAGGATGTGCGGATGTGACATTTGACAAATGAACGCAAGTGCTGGAGAAGGCACAGACAGGTGTGTCTGATACGAACCTTTTGGGCTGCTTGTGAACAATACCCATCACTACCAGCCTCATGGTCGGCCGTAGACCCCCTTTGATCTTCCCAACATAGTCCTCCTCCTGCAGGAATAGTGCTCTACTGTCATTCAAATGTCTAATGCTATAGTCTGGCAAAATACGAATGATATTTATTAATGTACTGATTTAAAATTATTATGATATCTTAATCGCTGCGAGACATCCCTTTCACAGTTTACATTTTATTGTAATATGCAAATTATATTTTAATATGCAAATCAGCGAGCCATATCATTTATAAATGTAGCAGTCTCACATATAGGCTACTGTATATCATTTATCAGTCAAATATACCAGTTCAGTGAGTACGTCACTGTGCCAGCACAATCAATCAATCTCAGTGGCGGATAAACTCTAAAATCATCATCATTATACTCACGTTTCGGATGTTCCCCTTATCTTCCATGCTTTCCTCTGTCGCGAAAGCCTTTAGTTTAGTCGTGCAGATGTTGCGTTCCAAGCGCGAGGACAATAGCTGTCACGCACGAAATTGATCATCGCAGTGCGCGAGACCGGCGTCGGATCCGAGAACCCCGCCTCGCGCCACTGCGTTGCCATAGTAACCATCACAGGCAGGGAGTGATGACGACAAAAACACAGTAGTGACTCCAGCACATATCAAAATGAATGAATTAATCTCTGCTCGTGATGATAACGTATACCAATCCTCGTGATTCCGGAAATACACCTACAAATTACGCAAAAACAGGTAAGTTTTGAATTCTTTATTTGAACAAGTTTAATTACTTTGCTTATTCTTCTACATTAAAGGTGCAAATTATACCAAGATAAACCCTAATTCATTTGGGAATAAGCTCATATGGTGGAATCACAAACATGGACAACACACTCAAGAGACATAATTAGCTCCCAAGTCCCAGACACTGCAATGTATGTTTTTACCACCCAGAGAGAGTTTCCAAGCCTCATAAACTCCAAACTACTGATCAGGTTTCCTAGTGTCATTCTCCAGGTTTAACAGCATGTCAGCATTTTTAATTCTGGCTGTCATTACAAATTACATTTCTCAGTTCAAATTAAAATAATTTAATCTTGCCAAATACAATTGTGGCATTAATCCAAATAATCTGTATTAGAGTGCAGCAATAGAAACAAGAAAATATTTACGACTTAAGACCTTCAAGACGATATTTACCGACTGTTAAGACATTCATTGTTTATATTAAATACAATTACAGAATAACTGTATGAATGACACATGTGCACTTTACATCTGCGTAAATCCACATCACTGACTATCAAAAACTTTTTCACAATAAATCCCAAAGATATTAGGTCACAACAATCATCCACCAAAAGATTAACTGCAGATATAATACTGCTGGAGAAATGGCTTATTTGTACCTCTGGGAGACAAATATTACACAAAAAATAACCTAATTGTCTTCTGCCAGGGGTTGCTTATTATAGTCGAGCAGAGAGGTGCAACGTTTGTAGGCGTTTTTTACAGTCTATGGTTTGTAGGCATTTTTTAAAATGATATTGATTACCTTTGAACATAATAAAATGTAATTATATAATCCAAATGAAGAAGAAGAAGAAGAAGTTTTATTTATATAGCACCTTTCCATAGCTCAAGGTCACTTTACATTAACACTAAATGACCTACCACCTACAGTGGACAGCCAAAAACGAGGAATGGACAAAAGACCTAGCTCAGATGATCTGAGGGACCGGGCAGGATAATAAGAGTACAATAGGTCAGACAGATATGGAGGTGCAAGACTATTTAATGCTTTATATGCTAGAAGCAATATCTTAAACTGGACATGTGATGCCACAGGTAGCCAGTGAAGATCATAAAGTAGAGGAGTAATGTGAACAGAACGCCTGGTGGAGGTGAGAACTCTTGCTGTGGAGTTTTGAACATACTGTACCTTGCAATAAGTTTTTTAGGGCAGACCAAGAAATACAGCATTGCAATAATCCATACGTGAAGTGATTAATGCATGAATTAAGGTTTCAGTATCAGCTAGAGTTAGAGAAGTTCGGAGACGTGCAATATTACGAAGATGGAAAAAATAAGTTTTAACAGCAGAAGAAATGTGAGAGGCAAAACATCAAAAGATGAGTCAAATAAGACACCAAGATTACGGACAGATGAAGAAGGCTTAACTTGAACCCCATCAATTTCACAAGACAGGTCCATCCTTCTGACTGATGTAACAGAGCCAATTATTAGAATTTCTGTTTGTTATTATTTAGTTTTCGGAAATTCAAAGACATCCATTGCTTGATATCCCTGATGCATGCAGTAAGTGAGTCAGGCAATGATGGCCTATCAGAGCTGGTGGTTAGGGAAATTTGAATGTCATCAGCGTAGCAATGAAACTGAAGTCCATGCATGCTTATGATGTCCCCAAGTGGATATATATAAATGATAAATAGAAGTGGGCCAAGAACTGAACTTTGAGGAACACCCTGTGAGACTCCAGCAGTGACAGATTTATACCCTTGTATGGTGATATAAAAATATTTTCTATCGCTGATGTAGGAATTGAGCCAGGAAAATGCTGAACCAGTGACACAATATCAGAAAGACGAGAGATGAGTGTTTCATGGCCAACTGTGTCAAATGCAAAGCTTAGATCTAGAAGAATGAAGTTTATTAACCCAGAATTCATAGAAGAATGTCATCAACCACACGAAGAAGAGCAGATTCAGTGCTATGTGATGAACGAAATCCTGACTGAAAAGGTTCAAAAAGGCCATTACCATTTAAGTAAGATCTCAATTGTGAAGCCACAACTTTTTAGAATGGTAAATTTGAGATTGGCCTATAATTGTTCATGTCTAGATCGTCAAGAGCCAGTTTTTTTAAGTATGGGGGTCACTGCAGCCATTTTTAATTCGGCTGAAACTATGGCAGATGCTAAACCACAATTAATCATGTGTTATATAAGGTTCAACCTCAGGAACACACATCTTAAGCAAAACAGTAGGTGTAGGATCAATCTGGCAGGATGTAGAATTTGACTTCACAAAAAAAACAAATATATCAGCAGAAGTATCTATAGCAAAACAAGAAACATATTACGTTGAGTGAGCTGAGTCAGCTGACAAGAAGTTAACATTTGAGTCAGTTGTATGAGGGGTGTCATTGGAAATGGATTCAGTGATTAACTTTAATTTATCTGAGAAAAAGTTTAAAAAGTCATTCACAAGTGCCTCAGAGCCAGAAATAACATGTTGTGGAGGGTTAGTGAGTTTGTTAACCACAGCAAACAGAGATTTGGGCCTGGACATGAAATTCTTAATAGTAAAAGTAACATATGAGGATCTTGCAGCACTGAGGGCAGTACGGTAATTGAGCAAATGTTCTTTCAAAGCCAAAGAGTGTGCAATAAGTCCAGTTTTCCTAAACAGTCTTTCCAAGTGACATCCCATAGCTTTCATTGCTCGGAGTTCTGGAGTGAACCAAGGTGAAACGTGCAGATGGAACCAGTCTAGTTTTAAGAGGGGCATGTTTCTCTAATATTTGGGAAATGGTATTGTTATAGATGCTGCATATTTCAAATGGAAAGTTGAATAACAAACAATCTGACAATGTAGAAACCCTTACTGAATCAGAAAAAGCAGATGGATCCACAGAACAGGTTTTATGATAAGTGAGCAATGCAGAAATTGGAAAACCAAAACTGAAGTTTAGTAGTTTGTGATTAGAAAAGGCAAAATCATTGCCACTAACAAGAATATCATATAATCCAGATGTACATATAAGTTCCAGTATATGACCTCCGGAGTGAGTAGCACACGTTACATGTTGAGTTAGACTGAAACAGTCCAGAACAGACATCAATTCATTGCATTGTATAGTGTTTTCATGTATATTAAAAAATAGCCCAGAAAAACTACTGATGAATACCTAGCACAGGCAAGAGTAATTAACTCACTAATCTCAGACAAAAAAAAAAAAAAAAAAAAAAAATCTGCATGAAATTTGGAGGTCGATAAATTAAGATTACAGCCATCGATGTTTTGCCAGTCATTTTCAACGCAAGATATTCAAAAGATGCAACGTCATGGAACTCGAGCTTAGATATTTTGATACTCTCGCGACACACTACAGCCAGCCCTCCACCTCTACGATGGAGACGAGGTTGAGAGAAATAGATGTACCCAGGTGGAGTTAAAAGGTTTAAATTGAGAAAGTCATTGGGCACTGGCCATGTTTCCGTCAAAAGTAGCAAAATGATTAGTACCTAGATTTAAACTAAAATCAACTAACGGAATGTCAATAATAAAAAAAAATAATCGTTTATCACAAACGACTATGATTGGCTCATCTATACAGCGCTGAGAAAAGTATCAGATATCACTTGACTACATCAGCAATCGCAGTAAGGTTATTTCCATCTAAATAATAACTAGCAATTTAATTGTCACCAAAAAGAAGTATTGTTATTACATTAGGGCCGTTGTGATCCACGGTTTCATTGCATTTGGCATTCCTACCCCCTCTTTCATTTCTATTGTTTTGACCCTTGAACTGACAACTCCTGGATCAGCTGATGGAGTCACATGACTCGGCTCTCTCATGGCCACACAGCTGATGGCAAGCGCATTTGAACGCGCTGTTCTCTAGTCTGAGATAAAAAAAAAGGACAAACTCAAATCGTGAGTGCTAATTTAATAATTTATTTGTTCTTGTACGTAAGCGTAAAACGATGTACTGACGTTTGACAGTGTAGTCAATTTGCTCTCTTCCAAACTATTTTAAGTGGGCAGTGTCTGTTGTTTTGCTGTCATCATTTCACTTTTAAGAGCTGTTAAATAAACCAAAGTTTAAATCACACTAATCGCAATGTAAATACGTTATAGAAGTCGTTAACAGACTCAATCCAAGAAATGCTGACATCGATTCTGTGACCTTTTCTGCTTTTGGATTGGTTTTTAACCTAACTGGTTCAGATCTTCTCGCTTGAAGTCTGTACATTTTTGCTGGCTTTGGGTTTATTATTATTATATCTTATCATTAATATTTTATTCAAAATAAATGCTTTTCTGGACCTTTATAAAAATGTGTGCATATATTCTAAATTTGATTTGATCTCACTTATTATGAGATGGTTACAGAACCGCTCATGATTTTTTCTTTCAATTTCCATCCTCTCCTGTCTAGATGTGGAATACTCCATAGCACATCTGAGGTCAGTAATCTTTCCGTGGACCTCAACAGACTGCTGAATCAAAGCGGACTATCTATCATGCATCCGTTTGGCCGTGAAGACGAGACCTCCAGACGCGAGCTCTTCGGATTCTTCACGCGGTGTTTGACGCGCGGCGAGTGGGAGCTCGCGGCAGCCTGCGTGGGTCAGCTCGGCGATGCGAGCGGAGATGATCCCCATGGCCCACACAGTATCGTTAAAGCCATCGTTACCCACCCATACCCGCTCAGGTGAGTGACCCTGGCAGGAATGCTCATTAAAGTCATAAACGACGTGAACCAATTCAGAGAACAATAGGTTAATTTCTTTCCGTGGATAGTGGTTACAATAGTTGTAGTAACTTTTGGTGGAAACTGTGGTTACCATTATAAGAGGTACTTAACATTTCATTATGTTGAGGGTTCAAGAGGCTAAAGTTAAGATCTTGTAGGAAACACATCTGTTTTTCTTTTGTTTATACCTAGATGGGAAACAGTGGGCAGCCCACACAGACTGGCCTGGTATTGGCTTCAGGTTCTGGAAAAACAGAGTAAAATAAAGGTGTGTGTTTTCCGCTGGATGTGATTCTTCATGGATGCTTCAAGTAGGAAGCATTCATCACTGTTATCGGTAACTCTTTTTCCTGATGCAGATTATGGTTACCTTTTCTGCAGGTGAGCGGGTCTGTGAAGAGAGAACTGGAGTTTATGTTGCTTCTAGAGGAACTTGGAGACGTGCCACTGTCTGTGCTTAAGGTATGACAAATTTCAACTACTGTATGTTGATTCCAAGTATGTAGCCTATAAAGTAAGATAGTGCTGACACTGTTGTAATGACTTTATGGGTTTTTATTGACAAACCTCAGATGATTTCCTTTGCTTTGAGCTCTGATAAGGTTCTACTCTATAGGTTGCTGTTGTGCACGTGTGCACAGTTGAGCAAGACATGGAGTGTAATAACATTTTATTTTTGCACTTTTTTTTCCCATTCTGACAAATATTGCATCCTTTTTCTATGTTAAAATGTTTTAATTTTGCAGTGGACACTTTTTAAGTGTTTTTAAAAGGTTTAAGAAGTCTAAATGGGGTCCATTCATTGTAAGTTGTCATTAGTGAAAGTGATGTATGAAGTGCAGCTTACACAGAAGTCAATCTCAAACCAAGCAGTTTTTCTGTTGGTCAGTGTGGCAAGTTCGTTCAACCAAGATTTGCAAAACCTTTTGCCTTAAGCAAAACTCCAAATTGCATGGAATCCTATTGAAATGATTTTGCCCTTGAAATTTTGCAGAACAATGGTAAATGTAACTGCACCTTAAGGCAAAATTGCTTGTATGCTTTGTGGAAATTTAAATGATTTCTTTTACTGTGATGTACATCATCCCTTTGACAGCCTCCGTAGACATGATGTGTGTGTCCTGAAAGATTAATACACTATAACTAAAAGTCATGTGTTTGTTTCAAATAATATTCATTTTAAATTACATATTTTTTTTTTTTCAAATGTGCTCTAATAATATTTGATCAAAAACTTTAATGTGCTGTCCCTTACAACAACATCTCTTCTCTGTAAAACAGTCACAGCAATTAACAAATGACAGCAATCCAATGATCCAGTCAGTTCTACAAAATCACATGTCATCTTACATTTTCTTTCACATTTAAGAAGTAATTTCACTCAGATATACATCACAATAAAGGAGAAACTATGATCACAGTTTGTGTTTCATGCCGTTTTTACTTTGCTCTATGTCTTCTATAGGAGCTGCATGAAGCCTTCCTGTACTCTGAGGAAGTAAAGGGAAAGATTCCAGGTGATTGCACCCCTCCACTGAGCGCTGCTGTTCTATCCTGCCTCCGGTCTCTTTTAACCCGCCAGCAGCCACGGCTCTGCCACTCTCTCATCAGCTTCCTTCAGCACTCAGGCCACTCCAGAGACCACACCTTACAGGACGTCTTCATCCAGCACCTCACAGAGCGAGTGAACGTGCCTGTGGAAGAGAGGAACGAGAAATGGGTGGAAGAGGTGTGTTCAGCACTGGCCTTAGCACCATGGGGGCCAGAGAGGTCAAATGCTCAGCTAGAGACCCTGTGGAAGGGTTTGTGGTCAGCTAGAGAAGGGCCCATGACAGAGGAGAGAATTCTGGGATGTCTGCTGAGGCCACAGGATCAGGCTCTGTTGACGTCGTACAGCTCCACAGCAGTCAGACTTCTCAAAGAGAAACTGCTGAGAGAGGCTCCACATACACAGGGTGAGTCAATTATGTTGACTGTGATCATACAGACAACCAGTTACAGAATCACATTTTGTTTCTATAATAATCTATAATTTTCTTCTATGAATATTGTAGCCAAATACTGAAATGGAATCTCTAGTAATAGATTTGTCTGTTTTGTTAATGATCAATGTACTGCATAATATTTTTTTGGAAACCATGAGAAATTTTTTCAGGATTCTTTGAGTAGAAAGTTCAGAAGAAAAGCATTTATTTGGAATACATTTTTTGTGACATTATAAATGTCTTAATTGTATTGTTTCTGGAAACTAAAACTAGAGCAACTGTAGGTCAACTGTAATTTAAAGTCTTAAAAGGCAAATCTGAGCCACCATAAATAGTGGTATTGATTCCAATGTATGTGTTGTGTTTTAAGGAAGTGAAGGATGTTGTTACTGGTGTGAGAGTGCCACCTACTTTACTTTGACTTTTCACACTTCTGCTCCTGTGGGTGTAGTTCCCTCCCAACCCATGTTCAGTTGTCACACCATTTGCATGTGATCTGTTTTTTTTTTAAGCAGACATCATTGTGTTGTTGCTTGTCAAAAATTATCTATATTTCCTTCTAGTCGACTTGCCTGATCTGGAAAGGGTCATGCTTGGCTTGTGCTGTCATGGTGACAAGCGTTTGGTGTGGAAAGCCATTTACTTTGAGTGTTTGAGCACTGGAAAGCACTTTCTGGAGCAGGTCTTGGTAGGTGCACGCAATCAAGTGAACAGAGGCCTAGAAATAAGTGAATGTGATTTTCTGCACTGTCTCAAAGTTATTCAGTGAGACTTATACAAGTTAATCAAGTTTCATTTATTTAAAAACAACATTTGTAAAAGTGTATAGATGATAGCAACACAATTTTTCTTCTCTAGTTTTATAATTGCAGTGATACATTCTTGTTGTTTCCAGCTTACTGGTTTAGATCTCATAAAGCGGGAGGAGTTTGCCAAACTGGAAACACTATTGCAGGCTGAGTTTCAGCCTTTGTCCCGCCTCTTGTTGTTATTGGGCTGGATGCATTGTCAAAGCCTGGATTCTGCCAAAACCCTTTTAAGAGTCCTACATAACCAACAGGTCAGTAGTCAAAAATATGACTGTCAGTACAAAGTCACATCCCCTCTACAGCTTATTCTGGTTCAAGAATGACCCACCAAGACAGATTTTTTTTTTTGTAGTTTAGGTGCTTAGGGGATGATGGAACAATAATAGATTGGTTATAGTTGCACAGAAATGTTGCCCTATAACCAGCTACACAATAAACACAAACAAAGCATTCGTTGTAGCAACCCAGTACTTCACCATGGATAAATAATCTGGACATGGCAATTTTAAGCAGATTTTGTATTTTTAAATAATAGCCTTTAAATACTTTAAATTCCTGAAAGGGTTTATATAATAAACCTGATGTTACAAGAAAGTTTTGGGTTGTCTAATAGAGGCCACTCATGCTCAGTACAGTTAATGTTCAGTGTGAACAGTCTAATTTTTGAAGTCCATATTTACTTTAAAAAAAATTTACTTCAAAAATCCCCTCCAGCTAAGGTGTGATCTTGACTTGAGCATTTCTAAAATGTGCCATGTTTGCTTATACTACACTCATGAGGTGTTCACCTCAATTAGTTTGAGTCTATTTGATATAGTAGATGACATTCATAAGAAAAGTGTTCTATATCTCCATTTGAAAGCTGTGGGCCAGAGATTATCCAATTTTTGTAGATCGTCTTTTATATATATGTATGTATATATTTCCACATTTGTATGTGTTAATGTAAATGAATGAATGAGTTCTTTCTTGCTGTCTCTCTGTAGCCCCAGACAAATGATTCAGTGTTGAGTGAGTTAGCTTGCACTCTGTCCTCTCAACTTGGTGTGCTGGAATGGTGCGACCAGAACAACCCGTGAGTTCGAACACTGTTGTTTGCTTTCTTTTTTGTGAAAAGGTTAGTTTAACCTAATGTATGTCAAAAAGTTGGAAATTATGTAAATTATTTCTATTTATGGATTAACATTTATTTGTTCATCTACACTACTATGAAGTCTTGTGCTTACCAAGGCTGCATTTATTTGATCAAAAATACAGTAAAAAGCAATATTATGAAATTTGAAATAAATGTTTTCTGTTTTAATATTATTCATTCCTGTGATGGCAAAGCTGAATTTTCCACAGCCATTACTCCAGTCTTCAAAGTCACATGATCTGTCAGTAATCATTGAATTTGTGCTACAGAAACTTTTCTTATCAATATTAAAAAAGATTGCGTTGGAAATTGTGATACATTTTTTTCAAGATTCTTTAATTTTTAATTTTGTAACAATATAAATGTTTTTACTATCACTTTTGATCAATTTAATGCATCCTTGCCAAATAAAAGTGTCAATTTCTTGCAAAAAAAAAAACAACATAACTAACTATCCCCAGACTTTTGAACAGTAGTGTATATGTTTGTTTATTTATTGGTATGCATAATTGTACAGAGGGATATCCCATGATGCCTTGCTGAGTCACTTACACATGCTGGACCATCACTCTGCCCTCTATGTACTGCACTCCCTGACACCCCTCACCAAATACGAGGAGCACAGAGTTCTGGAACTGCTGCAAAGAACAGGTATGAGACACGGGGTACATTTGAATTCACATAGATCTGAAGAAACTTTAAATCTTTGTTCTATGTTTGTAGGAGATCCTTCATTAGTGGACTCACCCAGCAGCTCCGTCCAGCGGAACATCACTCTGTTTCGAGGCTTCTGTGCCATGAAGTATGCCCTTTATGCCATCTGTGTGAACGCACACACGCACACCGGCTGCCTGGACTGTGAGCCACTGCATCAGCAGCAGACAGAGGCGGGTCAGAGGGAGGAGCCAACCGAAGGTGACAGTGCTGATGATCTTCATAATAAACCAGTGAAAAAAGTGAATTTAACATTATTTTTCATTTAAATGTCACAATAAGTGAGCAAAAATATCATCTTTCTTCTTTGTATTTGAATTGTATAATTTTTTTTTTTTTGCTTTTTTTTTAAATACAGTAACAAAAACGTACCATGGAGTTAAGTTGTTTTATGGTTTTGATAATTTTCTAAATGCTATAGTGATGCCATGAATTTGGTAATGACCATGGCATAGAGTGATGGCCAAAATTATTAGAACCAGCTAAAAATGGTTTTAAGTCAGTTATTTCTGTCTTTTGCTGTAGTGTGTCAATAGGAAATATCAGTTTACGTTTCCATTTTGCCATTAATTGTAATAATCCAGTGAGATTTTTGTTTGCACAAGGAGTCTGACAACAGCTAGTGCTCCACACAGAGATCTGATCTCAACATCATCCAGTCTGTGTGGAATGACATGAAGAAACAGAACAAACTGAGACAGACTAAATCCAGAAGAACTGTGGCAACGTCTCCAAGATGCTTCAAGAGACCTACCTGCAAAGCTACAGTAGTTTTAGGCACTTGTGTAAAAATGCTGTAAAATTAGGATGCTGTCAAAAATAATGTCATAAATAGATTTTCTTTATCAATTAACTTCTATTAACTAAATTAAATCAAATTTGGTGTGAGCTTTTGCCCTAGGTGAACTTGCGCTTTTTTTTTTAGGTAGATTTGTCTCTTGAAGCATCTTGGAGAAGTTGCCACAGTTGCTGTTAGACTCCATGTGCAAACAAAAATCTCACTGGATTATTACAATTAATGGCTAAATGAATGTTAGGAAATGTAAACTGATATTTCCTACTGACACACTAACGCAAAAGATAGAAATAACTGACTTAAAACCATTTTTAGCTGGTGAAAATACTAGTGTTCTAATAATTTTGGCCATCACTGTAGAATAGTAGCCATTTTTACAAGGGAACTTTATTCTGTAAATGTGTATGGCAAAGTTTAAATAAATATGATAACATAGTTTACCTTTTATTCTTTACTCTTCCCAGGATGCTCTGATCTATTTCAGCACTACCTATCGGAATGTCAGCTGTACCTGGAAGCTGTTCCAGCATTATTCCGTTTGGAACTCTTGGAGAACATTTTCTCCCTCCTCTTCCTTTCTGACTCGGACTTCAGCCTACAATCAGATCAGAACTTCACTGGCACAGAAACCCAAACAGACACAAACACAGAGAAAATGAAACCAAACAGTGCTAAAAGTATAGGCATAGCTGAGAGTGTCTTAAGTGCAGAAAAGGAAGGTGGAATGATGGAGGAATTGAAAGAAGAGATCCAAAGTAGAGATTCTGATCAGATGAACCCTGAGCTGGGCCACCTGACGTCAGGGTGCCGGGGGTTTCTGGTGGATTTGAGTGTAATGGAGGGGATTCTGCGGCTGGTGAAAGAGGGCTTGGAGGGTGTGTGTGGGGTTGGGCAGGAGGATGGCAGGGCGCTTGCGGCCGATGTGGAGTTGGCAGAGAGTATAGGATGCTCTGTTACAGCGGAAACATTCAGTGCCCGGTTACAGAGATTGTCTAAATACACGGCAGAAGCCCAGTGGAGATTGCAGATTGTTACTAGCAACCATGACAATGGGAATGGTGAGAAATGTAATGTAGCATTTTGATATTCATGTTGCAAGGGTTTAATACATATACTACCATTCAAAAAATTTGGGGTCATTTTTTTTTATTCAGCAAGGATGCATTAAAATTAATCAAAAGGGAGATATTTATAATGTTACAAAACATTACAAATAAACACAGTTCTTTTGAACTTTCTATTTATCATAGATCCTTAAAAAATGTATGTCAGCTTCCACAAAAATATTAAGCAGCACAACTGTCAATCATAATAAATGTTTCTTAAGCACCCAATCAGCATATTACAATGATTTCTGAAGGATCATGTGACTCTGAATACTGCAGTAATGGCTGCTGAAAATTCAGCTTTGCCGTTGCAGGAATAAATTACATTCTAAAAGATATTAAAATAGAAACCAGTTATTTTAAATTGTGGTAATAATAACAATAGTCTAATATTTTACAGTATTTTTGATCAAATAAAGGCAGCCTTGCTGAGTATCAAAACCAAAAAATCTTACTAACCCATATTTTTGAACAGTAAAACACTGCATTAATGTATGTTTGTGCGTGTTTGTTTATAGATGGCTTGTACCTTCCATCTCCACTCCCCAGTCCGGCACTTCCTCTGAAGCGCCAGGGCAGTGGCAGCAGCAGTTCAGGTGTTCGGAGGAAGAGAAGAAACCATAGACACCGCTCTGAACGTCACGCCTCATCTGAACGTCAGAACGGGGATGTCAGCACCAGCACCTCAGGTCAGTTCACACACCTACTAAAACCTCCTTCCCACATCCTGGCTAAACGCTCACATTGATCATTGCTTGTGCTGCAGATGGCGGGGTGTGTGTTGGGGCTGTGTGCCGTGGGAGTGAAGTGTGTCCATGTGGTGGACCCCACAGCTGGCTGGTTCCTGCGATGCTCTCCCCACCTGAGTCTCTCCTCATCGCCTGCATACGCAGAGGCAACTACATAGAGGCCCAGCAGGTGATATATGATGTAACTTTTTACCATAAAACCCCAGAGATGATGTCATTCTAGTGATGATGAAGTCACTGTATGTTGACATATTACTACCCCTTTCTATCATTTAAGGGTGCAGACAGCATATTAGCAGGTCTAAAAGGAATCTGGGAAACATTTTTAGCATTTTCTGCACTGATTTATTCTGTGTGGACCTCATTGGCCAATGCTGGTTCAGATCCATTTGTTTGGGCTTCTTTCATGGCATGTGTTTGTGTTGTGTGTGTTTATTAGGTGATTGCGATGTATGGCTTGGAGAACTCTGAGTGTGCAGGTGAACTGGTCTTTATGGACCGGTACCGGGAGGTCCTGACTGAGCTGGCTCAGGTGGAGCAGAAGATAGAGAGCCAGTCACTTTCTTCATCGTCCTCGTCTTCAGAGGGTCTGGGCACAGTGGGTGTTGCTCCAGCAGGCAGGACCAGAATGGGCAGCAGCAGCAGATTAACACTTAAAAGCATTGGGAGCGCAGCAGCTGCAGGTATTGTAAAAACACATTTACCTATCTAAAGAGGACATACCATAGACTTTTTTTATATATAGCACAGTGCAGCCCAAATAAATAAATAAATAAATAGTTGATGCAGAGTTCAATTATGTGAGTAAAAAGTTTACATTGCATATGTTTTTTTGTTTCACAAAATAAGAATGATTTTATTTTTTTAATTCAGTTAATGTTTATTTTATTTCGGGTAATGAAATCTTTTTTTAATGGTTTTAATTTTAGTTTCAGTTTTTGTTAACTAACATCAGAACATCAGAATTGTCTCTGTGGCACACATATTTTCATAAATTTGAAAATATGTGTGCCACAGAGACAATTCTAAAATTGTCTCTCTGGCAATTTCTAAAATTTCTAAAATTCATAAAGTATTGGATTTCATTTAACAATATGATAGAGGGTGGTATAATTACCTAAGGCTAACTCATAAAAGAATAAAGTGGGTCACATTTTTGTAAATTACTGATATCTGTAGACCTACTTGCTGTCTTTCTTTTTTCAGGCATGGCCTTTTATTCTATCTCTGATGTGGCCGAACGTTTACTCAGTACCTCGAGCCGGCCAATACCCTGTCTAGAGGACAAGTACTGGCTCTCCCAGCGCTCTGTAGACTCCCCAGACCTCGTGCAACCCCTGCTGGAAGAGCTGAGCCCTGCAGCTATGGCGGCCTTTGACCTCGCCTGCTGTCAGTGCACACTGTGGAAAACTTCAAGGCAGCTGCTCGAGACTGCCGAAAGAAGACTCAGCGGCTTTCTGGAGGCCAGAGGTGAGCCTGCATCAAGCAACTTTATTTGGGCCATCTTGATTGCCGAGTCCTGACTTATTTTGCCTACCGCAGGTATGCGAGTAGATCCAAAGGTTCTTCACACCAGTGGTATTAGAGGCTTCCCTTCAGTACTGCAACAAATCAGCAAGGTCCTTAATAGAACCTCCACCAGCAAAGGAACAAGTAAAAAAAAAAAAAATTTAACAGTTGCATGGTCACTTATATTTTTATTTTACTTTACATAGCCTCTTTATTGTAACATCTTTCTACTCTAGACTGTAATGGAGAGGAGAATGCTGTCTACAGTCCCTTTGGCTGTAGTGCTCAGGAAGTGCTGCTGTCTTGTCATTCAACATTAACAGAGGAGAGTATCGCCTCCCGGCTAAACCTGAATCAGCGCCTAGAGGTCACACTTCAAACGCTGACCTCTGCCACCAACACCTCAGGTATTAGCAAAGTGAGCTTGGCATCATCTTTGTGTTCATTTCAGCACACACTGAAACTCTTTGGCACAAAACATGATGTTAGTCGATTTTTTTTTTCTCGAATTGTTAAAATTTGTGCTCACTGTGTTGTAGTTAATCACCTCACAGAAAGTATTCTTGTCTAAAACACTGGTGAGAAGTAAATTATTTATTATTTGTTTATTTTTTTAATTATTTATTATTCTGTGCTCTGTAGTCTGCAGACATTTAAGGGGGCCTTATTAATTATACAAATTTTAAATCCACTTAAAATTTGGTTCAGAAGTCTTTTTACCACTGAACCATATATATAAATATTATTTTTTGTTGATTCTTATTAGCTGATTTTAATGGAAGCCCATTTACAAAACCATTATAACATAAAACTTGAAATTATGAGGTAAAAAGTGACAGTTTTGACAAAAGTAGAAATGGACAAAGTCAAAATTATGAGATAAACAGTCATCACATCATAAAAAGTCAGTCATTTCAAAAAGTTGAAATTATGAAAAAAAAAAAAAAAAATTTTTAAGACAAAACAGATAAAATGTAGGAATCATTTATGAGATTTTATTTTCTTAATTTCAATTCTTAAAACCTTGTCATAATTATAATTCATTGGGAAAGATGTTATTGCAGCTTATATTCATTAAATGGATTGGGGAGGGACTTTTTTAATTCTTGATGCAATAATATCATATTACATCAAATACAATTCTCATTCCAAGGCCTTTCCATTTTCTGTGGCCTGACCCCTTTAAAATGTAATTTCTTTTATTAACTTTGGCTCCTTCTATTCGTCTGTAGTAGATGTTCTGGCGGGGAGTTCTCTCCTGACGGCGCTGGCTGAACAGGCTGGTCTTAAGCAGTCTGAACTCGATTCCCATCCAGTGCGGACTGCTATGAAACAACTCCTACAGTATCTAGACCAGCTCTGCCCGTCTGAGCCTGACAGTGCCCCTGGCAGGCCAGATTACATACGCAACTTCCTTGATTATGTCAATGTGTTGGCTTCAGTACTGGTGCGCAGTCTATGGTCAGAAGGTAAGAATATACAGTAGACATGCCATTTCAGTAATTCTGTTAACTGGAATCTTTAAGTATTATGAGCTCTGAATCTGATATTTGTGGTCTGACCTTAGATCAGTCCACGGAAGTGAAACTCGGAAATCCTCTATTGCTTTTGCTTCAGTCGCCTACCCAACTTCTCTCTCTCTTGTTGTTTGACAGACAGGTGTCACCTGACAGGTAAATAAGGATCTGTCTTTTTTAAAGTGCTGCATTTTACAAATGTACATATCAGTCATATATATGTCTCTTTTTGCAGGGTTCTGTCTCTCCTGCAGCAGGAGCGGCTGCGTTTGAGTGTGCAACAGGTTGTAGTTCAGCGCTGCTGTGAAACTCTCGCTCTCTGCGATTCTAGGGCTGTGACCTTTTCTCAGGGACAGCCGAGGATTGCAGGGCTCAACAGTGGGGCATTCTGCCCAGCCAGCATTGCCTCAATTCTCCAGCAGTATGCTATGGAGTGCGCCCCTTCTCTTGACCTCTCTGACCCTGCCACAACCTCTGACCCCAGTTCTGAGTCTGAGGTCTCTGTGGAGGACATGTCTGCTACATCCACCAATCTCTCCACTTCTCCGCCCTCGCCATCTTCATGCCCTCCTTCTTCTTTTCTCCTCACTCCATCTGCGCTGTCTTTCCTGAAGTCCCGTTCTCCCCTCGTCGCCACCCTGGCTTGCCTCAGTGCCAGTCGGGGTGGCGTGACCCGAGCAACCTCCTCTGGCTGGTCAGGCTATTTTCGCGGATCTGGACGTAAAGAAGTGGTTTTGGATGGAGACCAGATCTCAAAGGAAGGGGAATGCCTGCTTAAAAACTTCCCTATCCTGAGAATGTACCTACGGACCATGGCTGAGCCAGTTTTAGGGGTCTCATTGGAGGCAGATGATGGTCTTGGGGCAGCTCTCTGTGGGAAGCCTGTGGTGGGAATGTTGTTTTCTGGCTTGCAGAGCAATGTGGGACAAGCAATGGCTGCTGAGGCTTTTCAGCAAGCCCTAAATATGGGTGATCTGAACAGAGCCCTAGACCTCCTAGAGCTATATGCACAACCCTGCAGTCAGGAGGTGGCACTCCGGGACAAACTACTGGCATGCACTGCCCTGCAAGGTAAGATTTACCTGGGTGACACAGTGTCTGGTACAGTTTTTACTCTTAGATTTACTAGTTTTACATCAAAAGTGCCATAAAGTGACAAAAGTTACATATCTTGGAGTCAAAAAAAAGAAGTCAAAAGTTACATATCTTGGATGTTACATTTTAGGGCAAAAAATGCCCCCTTAATCTCTATTCTATTCTATTCTATTCTATTCTATTCTGTTCTGGGTTTTGTGCCTCTGCAGACAGTTTAGTGACCTGTAACAGTCTTTTTATCTCTATTATCTGTATTCACTGCCTGTAAAGTTGCAATGAAATGGCAGTGGCAACAGAGCTTTTCCTCTTTTTCTTCTATGTACTGTGATGTACATCTGAGTGAAATTGGGAAAAAAAAAATATAGGGTAAAATCTTGACTCTATGCATCAGTTCATTGGATGTTAAGATATGGGCGTGGCACCTCAAAGAGTGGGGTAGACTTAAAGATTGGAGAATAGATTGGAGAGACTAAAAGATTGGAGAGACTAAAAGATTAAGCAGACTAAAAGATTGGAGAATATATGCCAGTTATTTAAAACAGGGTTATATCGGTATCATGTGTATTATTTACAGAATCTTTTGTATTTGTTGTCAGACAGAGAATTAATTTTAATCAATTGATTTCATTTATTCAGTTGAAGTATTTGACAGCATGTTGTGTAAATAAAACAAAAAAAAGTAGAAAAAAAGTAGAAAATAAATAAGTTTTGAGGGGAATTGTCCCATAAATAATCATAATTAAATAGTTCAGACAGTCCTTGACAAGACCATAAATAAGGATATTTTACAAATATCTTTGTGTATGTCTCTTTGTAAAGAATGCAGCAGTGCGGAGCAGTTGTTTCGTGTAAGGGACTGGGAGCTGCGTGGACGTGTGGTTCTGCAGGGTTTGGACCGCTGGCCTTTACAAGAGTGTTTAGAGCTGCTGCAATTCTGTCTCAGTGACCAGAACAGCCAGGATCCTCTCCGAGAGCAGCTTCAGCAGAGGAAACATGAGCTGGACATGTACCAGCGGGTCAGTCTGACACAGCAGTGCTCTACTTATTTACTGTATCAGTGTTAGACTGACAAAGGGAATTGTGTTTTGCTGTGTGCTTGTATTTTTACCCATGTATTACTGTGTTCCCATAATTTAAATAATATCTTTATGTTAAGACCCTTTAATGTGAATAAACATGCCAGTAAGTATTAACAGAAAAAAACTGCAGTGCTATGTCATTTTCTGTCTGTTTTTATCCAGACAGAGGCTGAAATTACTGCTCTGTTTTTGGATTACAATCAGTGCCAGTTTTTGTGCACATATATATACTGTAATGTCCATATTGCAGAAGTTGGCTGTTGACATAATTTTGTCGTTTAGATGCTGAGTTTGCAGCCACCATTGCCATGGGAGACGTGGCAGGAGTTGAGGGAGGAGTCTACAAAGAATCCTGAATCTGTATTCAGTCTAATGCTGAAGGCCAGGGTAAGTCTATGGAAAGATCTGAAAAACAATCACTGGATACTACAACTGACTTTTGTGTAAACCTACTGTAAATGGAAGTGGTGATGATTGAATAAATTGAATGGATGTATTGATGCTGCATTACTGTGACTGAAATGTCCAGTTGGTGCTGAAATATTTTGTTGTATTGTCTTGACTGTGCCAGTTATATGGGAACAATTAGCCCTTTTCACCATTCTGTGTTGAATGGTGTTCAGCTGTTCACATCAGAGCAAAATGCTTTCTAGAGCATGAAACAGAAGATTAGACATCACAAGAGTGAATTTGAAGAGCGTTAAAGCAGCTCTGAGTGAAACAGAGAGGGATAACAGGTTTTGGTAATCTGTAATTCTGTCCTGTCAGATTTGCTGTATATGCTTTCTAGCATATAAAACAGAGAAGGTTAGATATCACCAGAGTGAATTTGGGTAGCATTAAAGCCATTCTGCGTGAAATAGAGAGGGGTGTATGAAACAGGAGTTGAAACATCACCTGAATGAATTTGGAGAACGTTAAAGCCATTTTTAATGAAAGAGACAAAGTAACGGATTTCTATAACCTCTAATGCTACCAGATTCTGTGATTCTGCTGTATATTTGTCTAAAGTAAGCATTTTCATAGAGGTTAGGCATCATGAGAGGGAATTCAGGTAACAGCCATTCTGTGTGAAATAGAGAGAGGTAATTTTTTTCCCCGAAACCTGTTATGCTGCCTTGATTTGGCAACAGTGCAATGTATTTGCAGCTGTTCACAGCAGACGAAAATGTTCTCTAGAGTATGAAACAATGAAAATTAGATATCATCAGAATGAATTTTTATAAGGTGTTTTTGAAATAATTTTGTCAATTTTAATGAAAAAATGCATATATTATGAAGGATAATTCTGTGTGTTTTTAGGAGTTTGAGTTGTGTACCCAGTGGGTGCAGCTGTATTCAGTCTCCGATCAGTCTCGAATGCAGCTGCAGACCGAACACCTGCTATACCTGCTAGAACACAATCACACAGAAGATGCATTTCAGGTGTGTATGTGTGTTTTTATGTGTTCTCTTGGCTTCCATTGTATCTGTATCAAGTTGACAGACTAAGTTTGTAAAATTATTTCATGCTGTCAATGACTTGAATCCAAATCGGGCCTTCCATATTATACATATACATATGGATATTGACTAGCTTTGTGATTTGCTTTCTAAGTCTTCCTCCAAACTAATTGTGAATAGCGCTATAAAAATAAAAAACTTGACTCTGTGTGTTTTTCCGTATGCAGCTCTTGGAGGCTCTCTCTGATTCGGTGGGTTTGGAGGTTAGTGAGCGCGCCCTGGATCGAAGACCTGGATTAGCTGCCTGCCACTTCCTGTCAGATTACCTCACCCTACACTTCCAGAGTCAGATGACCCCAGCGCGAAGACGCCACATCAATGCCCTTCACCTTGGCTCCAAGGTAACAGTGTTTGATCTAACCAAATAACACACTGATTCAGATGCAACAAGAAGTGTGTGTGACAGAATAGTGTGGTGTGTGTGCCTGGCGCAGGTTCTACTCACTCTGCCTGAAGCATCTCGTCAGGACTATTTTTCCCTGCTATCTGATCCGCTTCTCATGCTGGAGCAGCTGCTGATGAATCTTAAGGTAGACTGGGCTACTGTTGCCATCAACACTCTACGGAGCCTTCTACCGACTCAGGACGCCGGCATCACCAACCAACACATTGACACCCTGCTGGCAGATTACGCCCGGAAGGCTCTTGATTTTCCTTATGCACCCAGAGAGTGGTCACGTTCTGGTGAGTTGGAACGGTGGATCAGTCCTTTAACTGAATTTTTAGTTGAAAACAAACATTCATGTCAATGTTAGTGTTATTAGAGGTTTGAAATCGTTACATTGCAACTCTTCTTTTCACTAATCTATTTATCTTCCTTTCTCTTTCTGTCTCAGACTCTGTTATTAGTTTGCAAGATGCATTTCTGCAGTGTCCAGCTCAGGAGAGCGGCCCCTCTTCTCCAAGCCGAACCCCTCCTCCATCAGCAGGTATAAGCCACACCTCTTTCACTGACCATGCTTTTTTTCCTTAGCCACACTCTATTTAGCATGCAACCCGGAAGGTAAAAAGACCTTATAGTTTATAAGTCATGTTTGCAAACGACATCTTTAGGCAGCACACCCATGCATACACCCTCCAGTGAGAGACGCCCCAGTGGGAAGAGGATCCGGAAGCTGGCCACACCTTTCACCCCTCCGGAAAAAACCCCTGACCGCAAGGACTGGATCCCAGACCACAAACAGCACATCTGTATGGTCTGCCGGAGGGAGAGATTCACCATGGTGAGAGAGGCAGAGTGTATGAGTGAAATGGGCTGTGAATAAGCTAATGTGATAGGATGTGCTCCTGCTGTGATTTCCTGTTCTGCTCTCTATTAGGCCTCCCTTTAAGAATTTGAGTCTTAACGTAAATCTTCTCCTGGGTCAGTTTAACAGACGGCACCACTGCAGACGCTGTGGCAGGCTGGTGTGTCATTCCTGCTCCAGCAGGAAGATGGCTGTAGAGGGCTCTGAAGAGCCTGTCAGAGTCTGTGACCAGTGCTACAACTTCTTCCACATGGAGTAAGACACATGCACAAACACCTTTTAAATGTCAGGTCATATGTTTTTGTGTCATTGAACTTGTTGTTGTTAATATGGTTGGAAACTAAGAACCGATTGTTCAAGAGTACTATGATTCCCAGATGAATGATTCTTATGAGCTGCTTTGTCTTGATGAATCAATCACATACAGCTTAAAATTTGCTTATGATATGAAACTTAAATCAGTTTAGTTACTGTACCTGCCGTTTGATTTTAAAGTACTGAACGGCAGCTCATTTTGTCAGAGTAGATCAAATGGAACATGGTTCCACATATTTTGTTCATTTGATATTCATATTGATATTCATTTAATATATATAATATTTGATTAAGGCGAATTATTGCATTGTATTTGTGCCACGTTTGAACAAACTGAAAAGTCATTGTAAAGTCTGTGTAAACAAGAATTGTTTTATAATGTTTATTAGTATCTAAATCATCTCATTATTTGAGAAAATGGAATTGAAATTACATTTATTTATTTATTTATTTATTTTTTACAAAAAATGTTCAAGGTCAGCAAGATTTAAGAAATGAATAGTTTTATTCAGCAAGTATGCATTAAATTAATGCATTAAGTTGTTCATCAAAGAATCTTGAAAAAGAATCAGTTTCCACAAAAATATTAAACTGTAGTTTTTAAAAATTGACAATAATAAGAAATGTTTTCTGAGCAGCAGATCAGCATATTAGAATAATTTCTGAGGGATCGTGTGACACTGAAGACGTAATCATTGCTGAAAATTCAGCTTTGCCATCACAAGAATAAATTTCATTTTAAAATATATTAAAGCAGTCTTGGTGAACTGGTCCCAAACTTTTGAACATTTTTTTTAGTGAAAATTACTACTACTTTGTATTACTTTTAGTGAAAAGTACTAAAAGAACCATTAAGGAACCATAACCATTAAGAGAAATCAGAATAGGATCTAGTTGTAGCACACCTGAAAATCTGATGCTTCTCATCCTAATCTAGAATTCTTATGTACTGTACATTGATTTCTCATGTTGTGTCTATTGCAGCTCAGATGAGGAGCTTGAACAGGGGGAAGGTAAACCTGTCTCTGTTTGGTTCATGTCACACACACAAGTTATTTTTCATTATCATCTCATGAGGTCTACAAATCTCTTTGTTTTGGTTGTATGGCAAAATATTGATGCCTTTACTCAGATGATGATTACAAGATTGTAAACTAAACTTTTCTCAGTAGCTGGCAGCCCTGCAACTGTTGATGGAGTCCTAAATGGGGTTCTTAGTCTGCCTGAGGTTCCACAAAAGCAGTACCGCCTGAGTCCAAACCCAGCAGAGAACCAGCAGCTGAAGAGCGAGTTCTACTATGAGCAGGTGTGATTTTTCTACTCACAACGGAGCTGAAGGATTGCTTGTTTGACAGTGATTGGTTTAAATGTGATCTCTTTTATATTGTCTCATTTATATATAAGTTTTTCTCTCTTTATGTTAAAGGCACCCAGCGCATCCCTGTGTATCGCTATACTGACGCTACACAGTGATCACGCAGCCTGTGGGCAACAGCTGATTGGCCACTGCCGCTCACTCTCCCGCAAACTGACCAATCCTGAGGTGGATGCGCGTCTGCTGACAGATGTGATGCGTCAGCTGCTGTTCAGTGCCAAACTCATGTTTGTAAATGCAGGATGCACCCATGAGCCTGCACTCTGTGACAGGTGAGAAACACATACCTTTACATGTGTAATCTGAATGTAGTATCTTTTTTCTGTATTTTAATTTTAAAAGCATAAATTGTGAGTGAGACCAGAATTAAACTGATTCTGTTATGTTCCAAAGTCTCTTATGTTTACCCACGCTGTATTTTTTTATGGTCAAAAAAAAAAAAACAGGAAGAACAGTAATATTGTGAAATATTTGTTCAATTTAAATTAACTTTTTCTGTTTGAATATATTTTAAAATGTAATTTTTCCCTGTGATAGTAAAGCTGAATTTTCAGCAGTCATTACTCCAGTCTTCAGTGTCATATGATCCTTTAGAAATCATTTTAATATGCTGATTTGTCACTTGAGATATTTCTTATTATTATTGATGTAAAGAAAAATGGTTGTGTTGCTTGCTTAATATTTTTGTGCAAACCACAATACTTTTTTCAGGATACTTTATTGAATAGAACATTTAAATGAAAAAAATATTTGTTTGTAACATTAGAAATGTCTTTTAATGTTTTGATCCGTTTAATGTGTCCTTACTGAAAAAAGTATACATTTATTTTTAGAAAATCATTAAAAAAGTGTATCTATCTTTCAATTGTTTTTAATTCGTTCTTCTCTCTCCATCCACAGCTACATCAGTAAGGTGGATGTGTTGAAGATCCTAGTCAGTGCAAACTACAAATACATTCCATCTCTGGATGATATTCAGGAAATGACTGCAGTGACACGTCTGCGCAACCAGCTGCTAGAGGCCGAACACTACCAGCTTGCTGTGGAGGTGAGATTTAAAGGAAAGGTTCAATCAAAGATGACTTTCATGTCATCATATACTCACATTCAATATTTTCTTGCTTCTGTTGAGCACAAAAAGAGATTTTATGCAGAATGTTCATGCTGCTCTTTTTTTTTATACAATAAATGAGAATGTGGTTTTTAAATCTAGTGACCTGTCATGATTTTGGGTTCAGCTATCTTTTGCAATAAGTTTTCATTTATAATGCTCAGGTGTCGACTAAGAGTGGACTAGACCCGAATGGAGTTTGGCAGGCGTGGGGTATGGCGTCTTTGAAGGCTGGAAATCTGAGTGGGGCCAGGGAGAAGTTTGCCCGCTGTCTGAAAGCACCAGTAGATCGGAACCAGCTAAACCATGGAGTGAGACTTCTGCAGGAGATCGTTCAGCATCTGGAGTCCACAGTCAAACCCACTCTGAGCACTGTAATGGTACACCCAGACCCAGAAGACACAGACTTGATTTGATGAGATCCTTGACTTCCTTACAGGGAATGTCACGCTCATTGTCTGTTTTTTTGTTGTTGTTGTTTTTTTTAATGTAGACGGTGGATGAGGACATCCTGGCCTCCTTGCGTGAGCTGGAGGAGGCTCTCTCTGATTCTGCTCCTCTAGATGGAGCAGAGGGCAGAGTTCAGCAGTGCAGCTATTATCAGGAGTGTCTGTTTTACCTGCTCACTTATGGCACACACCTAAGCCTCATCAGCTTTTACCTGCGGCACGACTGCCTGAGAGACGCACTCACCCACATACAGAACAAGGTTCTGCAAAGTTACAGAGCACTTTAAATCTCACAGTTTTCTTATTAGAACTGCACGACTGTTTGAAAGAAAGAAATGTATTCTTTTTTAATTATCAAAAGTGATAGTAAAAACATTTTAAAAATGCCTGTTTTAAATAAATGCTTTTGTATGAACTTTCTATTCATCAGTATATACTGAAAAAATCTATTACGGTTTCCACAAAAATATTAAGGAGTGCGGCTGTTTTTAGCATTGATAATACATCAGCATATTAGAATGAATTCTGAAGTGTCTTTGACACTAAAAACGGGATTAATGGCTTCTGAAGATTCAGCTTTGCCATCACTGGAATAAATTGCATTTTAAAATATATTAAAATAGGAAACAGTTCCTTAAAATCAGTCATTATTAATAATATTTCACTGTATTTTACTGTATTTTTTATCAAATGAATGCAGCCTTGGTAAACATAAGAGACTTCTTTCAAAACTAAAATTATTTTCTAATCCCAAGTTTATGAACCATTTTGTATAAGTAATCAGATTTTTTTAAATTTTTTTTTTAGTTATGTTTTATATAACATAAGAGGAACAAGTATGTTTATGTTTCTAAAGTTTCTGTCTCGTTTTTTCTCTCTGTCTGTTTCTAGGAGTGTTCAGAGGATGTGTTCCTGGAGGGCATCTTTCAGCCCTGTCTTGAACGTGGACGGCTGGGGGCTTTGCAGGGTCTGTTAGAAACTCTGGACCCCACACTAGAGACCTGGGGCCGTTACCTTCTTTCAGCCTGTCAGTTGCTCCAGCGCAAGGGATACTACCATTCTCTGTACCAACTTCAGCAATTCATGATGGTGCTTAAAACGCACATACACATATTTTCCCTTTTTCTATAGCTTGCTGCTATAATTTTCTCCCCTCTCTTTGTAGGATCACATTCGTGCGGCTATGACCTGTATCCGCTTCTTTTCTAATGGTGCTCAGTCATATCTGCAGCTGGGAGAACAGCAGCGCTGGCTGATCCGAGCCAAAGAGCACCTGAGAACTTACCTGCAGGAACAACAGAGCCGCAGGAAATCACACAGCTCCTCTTTCAGGAAGAAAATGAGCTCCACTGATGTCTCCAGGTATTTTAGTCAAATTGATTTAAGAATTATATTTATTGGGGAGAAATGCAAAAACAGCCAGATGCAAACTGTATGCCAACTTGTAGTTAATATAATTTACTACTATTTGCATTATGTATAATAACATATACCGAATTAAAATATATAATAGTCAGTACTGATAACATAAATGTTGCAGACACATGCACACAATTGAGCTGCAGCTGGAGGTGACGCGCTTCTTACACCGCTGTGAAAGCTCACCATCCAGGACACCTGTAGGCCCTGCCCTCACAGGGAACAGTGCCCCACCCACTCTGTTTGGAAACAGCCCCATGAAGGTGGATGTGGCCTGCAAGGTGAGCCAAGAAAACATGCTCTTCTGTATAAACACAATCTAGTCCTTTCGCTGAATCCCCTCCATATCGGTTTCTAAAGAGGTGGATGGATTTCTGTCAAAAGGACTGGATTTCACCTTTGAAAATTCACAGAACAATAGTAATCGTGACCACACCTTAATTCTGAAGGTTGCATTCAAGACAGTTCTTGACGTCTTGCATTTGTAGGGTAGAATGTATTATAGTGAGGGGAGAGTGGAAATGCTGCATATCTATTAAAACAAATGTAAGAAATATTTCGATGAACTATTTAAAATGGATGTCTAAAATAAATCAAAACATTTCTGCTCTTTTCTGGTCTGTGTTATGTGTGTATATTATGTTTGTAAGTGTCTAACTGTAAGTATTTCCATGAATGGATTTCACACTGATTGCGTGAGCTGATTATTTTGAGACTAAGTGTGTATGAGTAATGCATATTGTGGGAAAAGAGATATGTATGGATATGGTTTACAGCATTAACATTTAACATTATACAGAATACTGAAATAGAACCAGCGTTATAAACAAAAAATAATACTATTTCATAACATTCAAACTGCACATTATGCTTAAAGTGCTGTACTCTAAGGCTGCAATTATACTACATGCATGGCCTGATGCAGATTTGATTTTTCAGTGTACTAATATAATAAAGTAATATAAGATTTTAAGCCAGATTTGAAAGTGGCCTAGATCAGATGCTTTTGCTGTTTACATGCATGCAACAAGATCTGGTCTGTGCCAAATATGTACATTTGAAAATACAGTAAAAACAGTAATATTGTGAAGTAATATTTTTTACAATGTAAAATAACTCTTTGATTTTAATATATTTTAAAATGTAATGTATTTCCCGTGATAGCAAAATTTTCAGCAGCCATTACTTCAGTCTTCAGTGTCACATGATACTTAAGAAATCATTGCAATATGCTAATTTGGAACTCAAGAAACATTTAATATGATTATCAATGTTGGAAAAAGTTGCTTAGTATTTTGCTATATCTTTTGTAACATGATATAAATGTCTTACTGTCACTTTTGATCAATTTAAAGCATGAATTCTATTTAAATAAAAAATTAAAATCTTACTGAGCCCAAAATTTTAAATTGTAATGTGTATATATATAAAAAAAAGTCAAAACTGGTTGACAGTGCATTGTGGCATAAATCTAACAGAGACTAAAGATGAAATCTAGATAAAAAAACAAATATAAACATCTCACAAACACTGTGACCTCTCTCTGCATATTGCACAGGTGATGCTGGGAGGCAAGAACATCGAGGAAGGTTTTGGCATTGCATATCGAGTAATACAGGTAAGTATTTATGACACAGCTGTTACAGACTGAATCTTTGTCTTGTTCACATCTGACTCTGATGCTCTTTGTCTTTAATGTAATGCAGGACTTCCAGCTGGAGGCACTGGCGGTGTACATACGGGTCGGACAGCGCCTTGTCCGGCAGCGTCAGTACACGTCCGTGCGGCAGCTCCTGAAGTGTGTAGGGGAGTCTGGGACAGCCTCTAAACATGACTGTGATGCTATTGTGCTCAGCTGTGTCTCAGTAGCTGATAAGAGTCCCGCTGATGTGAGTTCCCAACCTAACAATCTTTCTGGATTTGCATTACTGCATTTGTATATATATATATATATATATATACATAAGGGTGCAACATAACAAAATGTGAAATAAATGAAGGTATGAATATTTTCGCAAGGCACTGTGTGTGTGTGTGTATATATATATATATATGTATGTATATGTATATGTATATGTATGTACAGTATATGTATGTATATGTATATGTATGTATATATATATGTATATGTATGTATATGTGTATATATGTATGTATGTATATGTATGTGGACCTAAAAAAAAAAATTAATATCATGGAAAAGTTCTTTATTTTTTGTAATTTAATTTTAAAAAGCAAACTTTTTTTTATATTCTAGATTCATTGCTCACAAATACAAATATTTAAAGAGTTTTTTGTTATAACTGATGGTTACGACTTACAGCTTAGGAAAATTAAAAAATCTGTATCTCAAAAAATTAGAATATTCCATTTTGAGCTTGATTAGTTTGATTAATTTTGAGTATAAATACTGGGTACCTCCTGGGCTAGTTTAGAACATGCAACCACAATTATGGGAAAGACTACTGATTGACAGTTGTCCAGAAGACGATCATTGACACACTCCATAAGGAGGGTAAGCCACAGAAAGTCATCGCTAAAAGGGCTGGCTGTTCACAGAGTGCTGTATCGAAATATATTTATAGAAAGTTGACTGGAAGGAAAAAGTGTGGTAGGAAAAGGTGAAAAAGCAAAAGGGATGACTGCAGCCTTGGGAAGATTGTCAGGAAAAGCCAATTCAAGAACTTGGGAGAGCTTCACGAGGAATGGACTGAAGCTGCAGTCAGCGCATCAAGACCCACCACACACAGACATCTTCAGGAAATGGGCTATAGCTGCCACGTTCCTAGAACCAAGCCACTCCTGAACCAGAAACAACATAAGAAGCATCTCACCTGGGCTAAGGAGAAAAAGAACTGTACTGTTGCCCAGTGGTCCAAAGTCCTCTTTTCAGATGAAAGTAAATTTTGTATTTCATTTGGAAATCAAGGTCCCAGGAAAAGTGAAGAGGCTCAGAATCCAAGCTGCTTGAAGTCCAGTGTGAAGTTTCCACAGTCTGTGATGATTTGGGGTGCCATGCCATCTGCTGGTGTTGGTCCACTGTGCTATATCAAGTCCAAAATCAATGGAGCCATCTACAAGGAGATTTTAGAGTACTTCATGCTTCTTTCTGCTAATATGCTTTATGGAGAGGCTGATTTCATTCTTCAAAAGGACTTAGCACCTGCCCACAGTGCCAAAACTATTTCTAAGTGATTTGTGGACCATGATATTACTGTGCTTGATTGGCCAGCTAACTGCATAATAAACTTACTTTGAAGATCTTGAACATTTCTGTTTTGTAAATCTTTCTTTGATTGATCTTTGAGAAAATATAAAAAAAAAATTGAAATACTGAAAGTTGTAACCATCAGAATTAAAAAAACAAAACAAAAACCTTCAGTTTGTGTGCAATGAATCTAGAATATAAGAAAGTTTGCTTTTTTATTAAATTGCAAAAAATAAAGAACTTTTCCATGATATTGTAATTTTTGGAGATGGACCTGTATACATCTATCTATCTATCTATCTATCTATCTATCTATCTACATATATATGTGTGTGTATATTATATAATTATATATTATATGATGTGTATATGTCTGAAAAATTTTGTTTTTCTTTTGTTTAGGCTAAAGAACTAGAGGGCCTGATTCTAGAATCTAAGAGTCCAGAAAACAAGGTGTGGTTTCTCTCTTTCTCAGGCTTTCTTTTTTTTTCCTCACACACTTTATTTTTCTCATTCACACACTTTTCTTTCTCTCTCTCTCTGTAGATAAAGGCATATCTTCAGTGCAGTAAGCTGCGGGCTGCGTATCTCCAGGCTGTGAAGCTTGAGCTTGTGAAGGCGGCTCCATTTGTACAGGATGTGATGCGGGCCGCTGAGAGCTCAGGTGACTCTGTCATGCACGATATCTGCCGCCAGTGGCTCTCGGAGCATCAGGAACGATTGTCACGGCAACGACAAGGCAATAACTGATAACCACTAACAGTTTCTATTGTGAACTCTAATTCCTGTTGGTCACTGAGGTATTCTGCTCTGCTTTGATTGGCTGGAGTGAAATAATATGCCAGGAAATGAATCACCATTGTGCCACTTTTGTTACATCATGTCTATTCACAATCTAGCTCATTATGGGACCAGTCCAACTACCAAACCTCATCCACTGAGAATCTGATGAAATTAGAAAAAGGCCTCTCGATCTACCGGTCCCCGTCAGAAAGAAAACTGCTTAACACCACAAAACATTTTACAATTATGGCAACATTCACATCTGTGCTTTTTAGTATCTGACTGAGCTTATTCTCTTACCTCAGGAAAAGGGATTTTTCTTCTAATCACTGTGACTAAATCTTATCCTGATGGAACAAGGTCATATGGTAGTGAAGTTATCAGGAGTCTGCCATTAAATTAATTCTTATCGGAGTTCAATGCAAGTTTGCAATAGTGTCACTATAAATTTAGTGTCACATCAGTTCTCCAAAAAAAAAAGGCAGTTAATTTTAGTTCCTTAGTGAGAGATTGCAATCAGATGTGGTTGGACTACAAAATGTATTGTTAAAAGGGAAGGTGTGATTTACAGGCATTATGATGAGGGAGCACTGAGAACAAATATACGCAGAGAATAAATATGTCTTGCATACTGCGAAACTCTAAACTAACAGTTACAATGGTAAAGTAAGGGATTCTGGGTATAACGTTGCAATTTTCGAAATATACTGTATCAGTGAAATGTTGCTTACATGTTTGTCCACAACACAGATTACCCTACAATTAACACCCCGAAATTATGTGCACTGTTTATGAATGTGTGTGTGAGAGAGTGTGTGTGTATATATTTACAGTATGTTAATCAGATTAAACTGTCTCTGACCCTCCTGTAATGTTTCATAATGTGAACTGAGGTGGTTTACTGCTTTTTTAGGGATATGTTAAAGGGATATTTCACCCAAAAATGAAAATTGTCATGCCATTTACTTATCTTCATATTATTCAAAACCTTTATTACTTTAATCTTATTTTATGTTCCACAGACGAAAGTAAGTCATACAGGTTTGGAATGACATGAGGGTGAGTAAAAGATGACTGAATTCAGATTTTTAGGTGGACAATTCCTTTAAGGAACTACATCTGTTTACAAGGCCTATGCATGTACTAAAATCAATAAGACTGTTATAGCATTGTTGCCAAAGAAATGGATATACTTGTGTCTGAATCCAATTAGAGTCACAAACAAATGTCTCCTGAAGGGTGATATTAAAGTTATTACATTATAATTAAAAGTTATTAAAATGTAATTATATATACAAAACAATCATATAAAAATCTATACAAAACAATACTTCAGTCTAACAATTACTTCATAATCTTTTTTTATTTTGAGTACTTTTTTTTATTAATTTTTAATAATGAACTTACTTGATCTATCAGTTGTCTGTTAATATATTTGCAACATGTCTTTGTGTATTTGTATATTTTAACATTTTAGCAGAAAGGAAAATACCAAAATTATATATTTTTTTACTGTATATATTTAAATATTCATCTCTGGTCATGAATGTACCACAGTAGTTAAAAGCACATCTGTATAAAAAACTTCAAATATGCAGCTTCGTGTGACGATACTGAGATGTGAGTTAAAGCAGCGTTCAAAATACAACAGAATAAAACGGTGAATTTAAAATTCTTCACAGATTTGTTCTAGAGTCAAAGAAACTCATACTTGCATGTCACATTGGCATGATAGAAGAAAACTGGCAGAAAGAACAAGGTGGGTTGTGCTAGCATGGACTGGAGAAAATGTACACAAATGTATTAAACAAAACCAAGTAAGACAAAAGAAGTCTAATTACTGAAAATATGGAAAAAACAGAAGAGAAATAAAGCAGGTCAGACGAATGTTTCAGTCCCACTCAATCCCTAGTAATTCACAGCTTACATCCCACAGTTTCCGTGCCGTCTCCTCATTACGTCCCTGAGGGGCCACAAAAGCAGGGGCACAATCGCTGTGTGGGAGAGACAGAGAGGGAGGTTTAATAACATTCCAATACCTAAGAAACTATGGATAATTTTTAATTTTAATCGGTTTTAACATACAAAGCTATTATATGATTTAAGAAGACTTGGAATATAGTGAATGTATTCACGTTCACCCCAAAATTTCTCATCCTCATGTTGTTCCAAACTTGTATGACACTGAGCAACACTAAAGAAGATACTTTGAGAAATGTCTCAGTCTTTTTTCTTTTGTCCAGACAGTAGATGTCATTGTTAATCAAATCAAAGCGTTTCTGGGCCTGGAAACATTTCAGTTGTGTTGCTGTCTATGGAGGGTCAGAAAGCTCTCGGATTTCATCAAAGATATCTTAATTTGTGTTCTGAAGATGAACTAAGGTCTTACGGGTTTGGAACAACATGCGGGTAAATAATTAATGACAGAATTTTCATTTGAACTATCCCTTTAAACTGTAATCCATTCTAAAGTGTGCTGTACCTGAAATGTTTGCCTGAGATTGACTGGAGCTCCTCAGCGATGGCGCAGTAGACAGACGTCTGAGCTCCTTCCTTCGGGGTCTTCAGGAACATGGAGAAGACAGCAAACAGCAGCGACATCGCAGTAGAATGACGCATCAGCTCTGACCTCACCGTTCCCGGGTGCACAGAGTTCACTGTCACGTTTGACCCTGATGAAATACAAGTCAAATTGACATCTTCTGTAAGGTGGAATTCCTCTTTTCGTTTTAGATTCTTGTTTGATGTACAGTAGTACTCACCGTGGAGCCTGCGTGCTAGCTCGCGTGTGAAAAGCACGTTAGCCAGCTTGCTCTGGCAGTAGGCAAGGCCACTGTTGTAGCTGCCCTGACTGTGCAGGTCATGAAATCGAATCCAGCCGAAATTATGTGCCAGTGAAGAAACAACCACGATTCGTGATGGAGCACTACGCTTTAGCAGACCAATGAGGAGGTATGTGAGCAGGAAGTGGCCTGAATGAAAAGAAGTGCAGAAGTGAGTTGTCAAAACTTCTTTGTTATTTTAGTATATTTATGCACTAAATTTAGTTTTTATCACACTTTGTTTTTATCATATCTCCTGATTTTCTAAATACCATGCATAAAATGTGCCAATTAACTGACAGATATTAATATGATGTGTCCTGAAATCATTCCTGACAGGCCTGTGCTTTTTTCCGTAAGAAAAGCACCTGCTTGTGAAAAAAAATCATGTTTGCAAACATGTATTAATATAAATACAAGTATTAGTCGCACTTACCCAGATGATTGACCCCAATATGCATCTCAAAACCATCGACTGTCTTCATATAAGGACACATCATGATTCCGGCATTATTGACCAGTATGTGCAGGTGATCAACCTCTGAATGAAGAAACAAAACTCACATATCTGGGACTTCTGTATCTTGGTTGTTGCATTGCATCAGATATCATAAGGCAGTACCTTGCAGGAATCTCTGAGCGAAGGCTCGGATGGAGCAGGTGTCGGCCAGGTCCAGCTCCCTCACCTCCACTTTAGCTCCACCCACTCGTGCACGGATCTCTGTCGCCGCCTCTTCGCCCTTCTCCACATCACGGCACGCCATGATCACACGTGCACCTGTCAGCAAACAGAACTGAAGTGTTAATGTGTATTTAAACTAGTGCTGTCAAACGATTAATCGCATCCAAAATAAAAGCTTTTGTTTGCATAATATACGTGTTTGTTCTGTGTATATTTATTATGTATATATAAATACACACACATTATATATTTGGAAAATATTTACATGTCTATATTTATATTCATATAATTTATATTATATATACTTAATATATAAACATAACATTTTTATGAAATATATATATATGCATGTGTGTGTATTTATATATACCTAAAGATATATACAGTACACATATTATGTAAACAAAAACTTTTTGGATGCGATTAATCGTTTGACGCCACTAATTTAAACTGAATTATTCAAATTGTTTCATTAGGCATTTTTAAAGATGTAAGGTATGTAATATAGACATCGAAGAGTCAGACCTCGAGAGGCCAAATCCAGAGCCGTCTCCTTCCCGATTCCTGAGTTTGCTCCTGTGATCAAGGCAACTTTTCCATCTAACCGTGCTGTGGATCGACACACTCCTCCTGCTGCATATTTTCTACACAGACATTAAAATATATTATAAAGAGCATCACAGAAAGGCTGAAAACAGGAGAAAATACTACATTCATTCATGGCTGTCTCATTGGTCAGATGAGCCAGTCAGGGTTGAAATATCTGAAACACGATCTTACTAACAGCTCATCCAGCAATGGATGTTCTACTACAGTTCTCTCTCTTTCTATATATATTGCGAACTGAACTATGTGTGTACTATAAATTACTGTATAACTGTACTATGTTTGTTGTGTGTGTAGTGTATATATAGTACAGTTATATAATCGTAGTATAATAATAGAAAATAAATATTTTGTATTCGGTTTGATTTATTTATTTTATTTTATTTTCAGAACAGGCAGCCCTAAACAATAATAATATGCATTTAGCCAACACTTCTAGCTGTCAAGGGATCCATCCCACGCAGAAAGGTTTCAACAAACACTGGAGCCAATGACGCAGCGCCGTAAAACAGATGGGCGGGGCGACTCCGCCCAGGCTGCCATTCTATTGGTCGGTTTCTAGAGCAGCTCATGTCAAGTGGAGGCGGGTCCACCATGGGACAACCATCAATATAGTGGGGAGCGCATTTTACACTCGATAAATAAAATCGTGTTAACTTAAATGTATGTGTTACCTGTTGTTTAAAGGTCGTGTTCGGTTCGATTAACAGTCGTGACTATTTAACCGGATTTTAATGTAATTCATACTGCTCTGGGCTGTACGCTTCAGTGGCTGCAATGCTTTCTTTACATCCATAGACTGGGATTTCTGTCGTAGTCTCTCACCTCACAGTGTTTTCATCCCTTCTGCACATAATGCCCTTGTGAATGTATGAATCTTGCCTGACTGAATGTATGCATGCAGTGTTTTTTAAATGAATGAAGGTGCTTTGCATAAATATTTCTCGACAAAAAAAAAGACAGAATTGCTTACCTGATTTGAGGAGAAAATAACCTTAAAATCAGCGCGACCACCCCTAAACCAGCCGCAATAACCACGAGCATAAGCATCATGAAACTGCCTGCTTCACTCCTGTGTGTCTCTGTCGGTGTGAATGTGTTCATCCTCCCACTCACAGCTACAGCTGGGATCCCAGGGAATGATGGGATTGTAGTTTTCATGGTCTGGACAATAATATAGTATGGATCTTCATGTCATGGATGTCATCCTTTTTGAACATTTATTTTATTTTAAAATTATTATTTTAGTTACATTTACTACATTTACATTTACCACTACATTTTTGTATTATTTTTTTTACATGTCTCTTGTGTGTGTGTGTGTGTGTGTGTGTGAGTGTGTGTGTGTGTGTGTGTGTGTGTCGTGTGTGATTTAAAAAATGGCAATAAAGTGTCTTGAAAATTATTATTATAATTTTTTTCCAGGAACTAAAATCGTAAAAAATTAACATGAACGTCTATTATTTGTTTATTTGGGGTAAAGCCATAATCTTTATAAGTCGTTTATGCAAGGTAAATACAAATATGATCGCATTTTCCTCTGTCACTCAGTTGAAGTGTAACGTTAGACTCTTATTTCCAAAGCCTGTTTTTTTTTTGGTTTATTGGAAAATGTAAACTACAGATCCCACAATGTATTTATGACGCAAGCTGTCCATATGTTTGCCCTCTTAAACAGTCCCACGCGTTTGTTAAATTTTGCGATACGAGGTATCTTAAAGTATAAGTAGTACACATAAATATTATTATATAACTGCGTTGTAGGTGTTTATATCTTTTAAAATAAAGTCTTGGGTCTTTTTTCCCTCTTTTTGTTTTCAGGCAAAAACAAATCCACCTATAATCACGAGGTCCGACAAGGAAGCGTCTGCTATCCCGAGGATCTCGTTACTGCATGAAAAGCTGATTATTCTCACTATTTACAGACAACAACAAATGACAAATTGCTTTTCTTTTATTATCCTGTCATTGACTTCGAGAACTACCGTTTCTTTGCTTTAGGCTTCGATATAATCGCTCCAGTATGTCTTCTGAGGAGTTTGAAAAGCTGCATGAGATGTACAGCTCTCTGTATGAAGAAGTGAAGTTGATGCCTGAACGAGCGCAGAGGTGCCAGGGAGGTAAATAAACTCTTTATATCTAAAACTCAACCATG